>NW_021821233.1:0-91607 GCF_901001135.1 Rhinatrema bivittatum
AAGGACCTGTACAAGGGAAAATCACTTCCCTTTTCTTACTCGATATTCCTCTCTCTATGCAGCCCAGCATTCTTCTGGCTTTTGCTATCGCCTTGTCGCATTGTTTCGCAGACTTCATATCATTAGACACTATCACCCCAAGGTCCCTCTCCTGCTCCGTTTGTACTTTTTACTCCACAGTCTTAATCTCAATGTGGGCAATTTGAAACTGGAACAAGTCTGAACCAATTATACATTCTTAAGAATTTAAAATCTTAACTTCAGCCAACTGCACTTCGGTAACATAAAATTTGTCAATATAAACCATGGTGGGAAGGCATAGATCAGCATTTCTGGGCAACTAATAATTCAGGGTGAAGTTTTGGTCGTGGCCTAGGTTTGGGGGACAGTTTTACATGCATAGTCAGTAGGGATGTGAATCGTTTTTTGACGATTTAAAATATATCGGACGATATTTTAAATCGTCAAAAATTGTTAGAGGCGATATTTAATAGGAATTCCCCGATTTATCGTCAAAAATCGTAAATCGGGGGAAGGGGGAGGGGAAGGGGGAGGGTGGGAAAACTGGCACACTAAAACATCCCTAAAACCCACCCGACCATTTAAAATAAATCCCCCACCCTCCCGAACCCCCCCAAAATGTCTTAAATTACCTGGGGTCCAGTGGGGGGTCCCGTTTGATCTTCCACTCTCGGGCCACGGGTGCATTGATAGAAATGGTGCCAGTGCTACCTTTGCCCTGTCATATGACAGGGCAAAGGTAGCGCCGGCGCCATTTGCTTCCTGTCCCCCGACGTCACGAGCGTAGGGGATCACTCCCGGACCCCCGCTGGACCCCCAGGGACTTTTGGCCAGCTTGGGGGGGCCTCCTGACCCCCACAAGACTTGCCAAAAGTCCAGCGGGGGTCCAGGAACGACCTCCTGCACTCGAATTGTGTTGCCGTAATGGAAAATGGCGCCGGTCATATGGCCGGCGCCATTTTGCAGTACGGCAATATGGCCATATGGCCATATTGCCGTACTGCAAAATGGGTTTTAGGGATGTTTTAGTGTGCTGGTTTTCCCGCCCTCCCCCGATTTACGATTTACACGATATTTAAAAAAACAAAACCGCGACGATCCGATTCCCTCCCCCCCAGCCGAAATCGATCGTTAAGACGATGATGATCACACGATTCACATCTCTAATAGTCAGAGGTACGAACAGTAGTAGATAATAGTGAAGATTTGTTGTGATTTGAAGACAGGTACACAAAGATGAGATTTGTACATTGTACTCTCGACCTAGCTTGATAGCAGCTAGGTAGAGAGTGCATCAAGCTAGGTCAAGAGTACATTGTACAAATCTCATCTTTGTGTACCTTTCATCACTCCAAATCACATCAAATCTTCACTGATGTCTACTGTGCTGTTCATACCTCTGACTATGCATGTAAAACTTCCCCCCAAAACCTAGGCCATCACAAAATTTCACCTCGAGTTATTACCCCTTCAATGGTATAAAAAGTGCACTAATGGTGTGTCCTCTCAGAGGTTCTCTCTCTCTCTCTTCCCACTCTCTCCCTCCCAAAGAGGATTTGAAATAAATATCACCAAGCCCATTTTAGGCATAAAAGCTGTAGTTATTTCCAGCATTAAATTAAAGGATGCCTTGCAACAGTAAACACTCCTCATCTTCATATACTCCTCCCTCTGACTAAATTTGCATACACATCTCATGATGTATTATTTATCGCATGTGTTATGGAGTTATCACAGGGTTAGGGCCCTCATGTCCGTGATAAGACCCTAAAGCGTTTTGAAGAATGAGACCCATAGAAATACGAGACTACAAATAAGAAACAGAAACATGCAGATAAAATCAAAATAGAAAGCCTGAGATACTAGACTGAACAGTGGAATACTGAAGAAAGAGCAAATACAAAAATATAAGAAATACACATTCCTAATGATGGCATATTCCAATTGCTAAAATCTCAAAATAAATTGTATTGTTTACCTTTGTTGTCTGATCTTGTATTTTTCTAATCAGTTGGTCCCAGTTTCTTTTTTCACTTGTCAGTCATTCCTAAAATCCTTTTTAGGATCTCTCTTCTTGTTCTGTTTCTGCTCCTACTGTCATCTTCCCTTTCTACCTCACAAACACTCACACATATAGAGGCTCATGCTTTCTCTCACAGAGCTCTCACACACAGAAACTCTTATATGCTCTCCGCCCTCAACCTCTCACTCTCACCATTTCCTGCACCACACACATACACACACACACACACACCACTCACAAACACACATACACACATGTTCTCACTCTAACATGTTCTACTATACATATATACAACACACACACCACAACACACACAGCTGTCCACTCTCAACATCTCTACACCACACACACACACAACAAACAAGCTCTTACTCTAACATTCTCCACCATACACCACACACTCTCACTCTCACATGTTCTACCAGAAACACAAGCTCACACTCTCCCACACACAGACACATACGTATGGCTCCCATTATCACTCCCAAACACCCCCCCAGAGCCCAATTCTAATCCACACACATATACACAGGCTTCCATTCTCACCTTGCACTCCCCCAGGCTTCCCATTCTCACCACACAAACACAAACCCAGGCTCCATTCTAATCCACAATACACATCCAGGCTCCCATTCTCACCCTACCCCCCCCCCCCCCCCACACACACACACACACTCCCAGACTCCCATTCTCACCCACATCACACGGGCCCTTTTCATTAGGTATAGCCAACTCCTATTTCTGCTGTTAGCGGTGATAGGATCTGGCAATGGCCTTGCAGCTCTGGCCCTCCTCTTTACCATCACGGGGATGAGATCACATGAAAGCCTTGCTGCTCTGGCCCTTCTCTTTGCCATCGTGGGAATGGGATCCCTTGATAGCTTTACTGCTCCGGGTCTCCTCTTCGCTGTTACCTGGATGGGATCCTGCAACAGCCTAGCAGCTCCAGGCCCTCATTTTCACCATCATGGGTATGGGATCCTGAAAACAAGCCTTGCCGCTCTGGTGTCAAGACGTTGGGTGGGCCTGAGCCCAAAGTGGGTTGGCTATGGCCAACCCATGGCTGTACAATCACAACAAACAGCCCAATTTACTTAGAAAACCGGGAGTATCAATACAAGCAAACAAGGTTTCCAGATCAAGTTATTTGATTTATATACGCCACATAAATGATATTATATATTATATTGAAAATAAGATATGTATGACTACTACCGACTGGATCTGCCTACAGTCAGACCCAACATAGGAGGAGTCACATTGCTTTATTTAATGAATATAATTTGAAGTCTTTTGTCAAGAAGTATTGCCATGGGAAATAAACATTTTTAAACAAAGCCACAACCAGCTTTTGTTTAGCATTAAAATCATGCGCAATTCATTGCAGTACTTAGCTCTGAGTGGATCAAAAATGAAGTCCCGACGTGATCACGTTTCGGACCATTCAGGTCCTGCTTCAGGGGTCGATTCTTTTAAATCCTTGAAAGTAGAGCCTCAATGATATTCCCAAACCGGCAAGCAAAACGGCGTCTTCAGTGCAGTCATTTGTCGGCGGTCCGCTTTCGGCGCCATTTTGCAAACTCAGCGCCGCCCATATGGCAATATTGCCGTACTGCAAAATGGCGCCGGCCATATGGCCGGCGCCATTTTTCATTACGGCAAGATGATTCGAGTGCAGGAGGTCGTTCCCGGACCCCCGCTGGACTTTTGACAAGTCTTGTGGGGGTCAGGAGGCTCCCCCAAGCTGGCCAAAAGTCCCCTGGGGGTCCAGCGGGGGTCCGGGAGCGATCTTCTACGCTCGTGACGTCGGGGACAGGAACCAAAATGGTGCGGCGCTACCTTTGCCCTGTCATATGACAGGGCAAAGGTAGCGCCGCGCCATTTTCTATCAACACACTCATGGCCCGAGAGTGGAAGATCACAACGGGACCCCCCCACTGGACCCCAGGTAATTTAAGAACATTTTGGGGGGGTTCGGGAGGGTGGGGGATTTATTTTAAAGGGTCGGGGTGGGGTTTTAGGGATGTTTTAGTGTGCCGGTTTTCCCGCCCCTCCCCCGATTTACGATTTACATGATATTTAAAAACAAAACCGCGACGATCCGATTCCCTCCCCCCCCAGCCGAAATCGATCGATAAGACGATCGATCACACGATACACATCTCTAGAAATTAATGGGCAGCATCAGGGCATGGATAGCTGGTCCCTGCTTTGTGCAGCACACAGGTGGAGCAGAGTTAACCACATAAGTTATGCGGCTTAGCTCTGGTCACACAGTAAGGTTGCCTTAAAGTTGGCCAGATATACTTATCCAGCTAACTTTAAGATAGCCAGGTATATCCCTGTTAAGTTAGCCAGATAAATATAGATTTTCTAACCTACCGCGGCGTCATGAATCGCGCGGTGCAGGGGGGGCGGGGGGGTGAAGCAGGGGTTGGGCCTGCGAAAGCCGTCTTTTGCACCCAATAGCACCATCATAAAAGGTGGTGCTATTGGGCGTGAAATAGGCAGCGAAAAAGGCTCCTTACCTTTTTCGCTGTTCATAGCTGTCTTCGCGTCATCTGCCTCAGTGCCACCCCGACTCCTCCTGTTCCGGCTTGACACCGCCCCTTTTTAGTGATTGCATGCCCCTTTTTAGTGATTGTGTGCAAAAAGTCCCTTTTCACATGCGATCGCTTTGAAAAATGACCCCCTTAACTAGCTGTTCTATGGCTAAATATTGGCCCCATGCTGTTTTGGTTAATTATATAATATGTTGTTATGTTTTATTTTTATGCTTGATTTTATTGTATTATTTGATTTGATTATTGTGTATATTTGTTTTATTCTTCTTATTTTCTGTACTTCATCTAGCATCTGCCTTTTTTATAGGCAGATAATAAATATTTTAATAACTAACTAAATAAATAAACACTGATAAATTCCAAAGAAAAATAAAATAAAACTGAAAACTAAGGTTCCTGTGCAAAACCAAGAAGACTGAAACAAATTGTTCCTTCCTTCAATGCTTAAATTACCTGCATCCAGAAGAGAGAGACAAGGAGAGGCCGAAGAAAATATGGTAAGTGTGGATAAGTCCTGACATAGCTGTGCCTTGCCTTCAATTTATTTTATTTTCAAAAATTTAAGGCTGCTAGCTTCAGGAGTTAGCCAGCTAAACATTTGCTTTTTAATATTACCTCCCAGGCTTCTAAGTTTAGGTGCCTGGGTGCATTAGGTGCATAATTTTAGCCACCTAAATACTGGTATGATGAGATGGGGGAGGGGGGCCTCTTGTAGATGCCTCTCTGACAAAAGTAGAAGAGGCAGTAATGCATTGTACACAAGCTGTGGACAAAATAGATCCCGGTGCGCAGGTGAAGGAGATTTCAGTCAGTGATAGCTAGAGAAATACAAACATCTTGTGTTGGATGCAAAAAAAAAATATATTTTCACCTTCATAATCCAAATGGCTGTGAATAGTCCTTGTGAATTGCTTTCCATAGTACACCTGACTCGATCCACAAACACCGATAATGGGAAGGAAGGCACTTTGTCCCACCCCACCCCTTTCCATAGTGATGCATTTACTCTCACCTTTTAATAAAAGCTGGTAGCTATTTGTTCACAATTTCTTCAAAAACATTATCTATTCTACTTTAATGCTGATGAGATCAATGAATATTAGGATCAGTTTCACCTGCTGTCCACCAGTGAGATTGTGTAAGCTGTTGTTGCTATAAATAACATTTCATGTCCATTAAATTCTTACTCTACTATTGTCTGGAATTTGCTGACCAAGGATATTGCACTGTCACCTTTATTATCAATGCATCCTTTGCTGAAGCTATTTTACCATCTCAATTAAAACAGGCTTCTGGGCGTCTGATTCTGAAAAAAAAAACAACACTGGATCGTAAAGGTCTTTCACATTATCACTCAATATCTTCACTCCCATTTATGGCAAAATTGATTGAGGGAGTAGATCTGAAACAGTTAAAAACATTTCTTGATAACATCTTAGAACAATACCAATTTGTTTTTTGTCGGAATCATAGCACTGAGACCCTGTTGTTATCTAGCTTGGATGTCTTTAGAAGAGGATTTGATGCTTGCAAAGACTACATAGTGGTTTTATTTGCTATAACGGCAGCCTTTGATGCTGTTAACCATTGCATCTTGTTATCTGGATTGAGAAATATAGGAATAAGTAAAAGAGCTCTGGCCTTATTTACTTCTTATTTGAAAGATAATATGGGATCTACTATCTCAGCATGGAATCAGATTGATACAAGGGGTCCACAAGATTCAGCCTTAATGACAGCCGTACTCTTTATTTATCTTTATCCACTCTGTAGTCTTCTGGTGAATCTTGGAGTTGGCTTCAGGATCTATGCAGATGGCATACCATTCTTTGATCATGTTGCTTCTTCCTTTTCTGAAGCTTTTGCTACTGTTTCTCAATACCTTTCTACTAACAGACAATAGATGTTTGACAAAAGACTCATGTTGAATGTAGGAAAAAAGAGAGTGAATGGTGTTGAGTCCATTTCCGTCTGCTGAGATTCCATCATCCTTTTCCTTTGAGAATGTATTTATTTTTTTATTTATTTAAAAGTTTTTATCTACTGCAAATTGGGCAGGTACCTGACTGTCTAGGTGGTTTACAATACAACATACATAATTAAAATAACAATACAGACAAATTCTCAGTATACATCACAATTATTACATTGTCTAATATCAACAAATATGTCAGATTACTTTAAAACAGCAGAAGTTATCGAAGACAGGGCTATTTTGTTATTGCAAATTATATGGTCGATTAACTGATTTTGTAAGCAATGGTGAAAAGATACGTTTTTAGAGATTTTTAAAATTCTTTTGTATTTGCTGTTAATCGAATTTCTTCAGGAATGAAGTTCCATAGAACTGGGCCTGCAACTGAGAAAGTGTGTTTGCATGTTAAATCTAGTCTTGCTATTTTTACTGATGGCACTTCAAAGGTGCATTTGTTCATTAAACGAAGTTGCCGATTTGGTTTGTAGATTCTTAGCAGTGAGCATAGCCATATTGAATTAGTGTTGTATAGTAGGTTATGTATTATCGTGAGAATTTTATATGTGATGCATTGTGATATTGGTATCCAGTGGAGGTATTGTAGAATTGGTGTAATCTGATCCCTGCACGATAAATTATAAAATACATGGGCTGTGGAAATTTGAATAAGTTGTAGTAGATGAATGGTGGATGTGGGTAAACCTAAATATAAAGAATTGCAGTAGTCCAAATTTGTCAGGATTAGTGCCTGGGTCATAGAACGAAAATCTGAGGGAAACAGCAAAGGTTTTAATTTTATCAACATTTGAAGTTTGAAGAAGAATGTATTTACCAGTGCTGATATATTGCTTGACATGGATAATTTGGAATCGATGAGTGTGCCTAGGTTTTTAGCACAAGATCTTATTGCTATTACTTGACCTTCAAATGTGAAATTCTTCGGTGGTTGATATATTGAATCGGGTACTGATGATAAAAAAAAAATTAGTTCTATCTTTGAGGTATTTAATTTTAACCTATTGTGAGATAACCAAGTTTTTATTGATGTTAAATATAGTTGAAGTAGTAAAAAAGGTTTTCTTCCAGGAATCAGAAAATGGAACAATGAATTGGATATCATCTGCGTAAATTTTAAAAGATAAATTAAGACCAGATAAGAGGTGGCATAAAGGCAATAAATAAATGTTGAAGTGGATTGCAGAGAGTGAGGATCCTTGAGGGACACCAGACTTGGTAGTGTTCCAAACAGATTTTGAATTTCCAATAGTAATTCTTTGGGGATGTTCTAATAGGAAAGAGCTAAACCATTGTAAAACTGTACCAGTGATACCTATTTGTTTGAAATTAAGCAGTAATATGTCATGGTTTAAGGTATCAAAAGTTGCTGATATGTCGAGTAGTACCATAATATAATCTGTATTTGAGTCAAATCCTGTGATGATTGTGTCGAAAGATGAAATGAGCAAAGATTTCGTGCTATGTCCTTTTCTGAAGCCATGTTGATTGGTGTGTAATAGGTTATCTTCTATGTAGTCAGAGAGTTGACGAAGTGCAACTGATTCAATAATTTTAGCCATCGATGGGAGCGCAGCAATAGGTCAGTAATTAGATACATCAAGTGGGTCTTGATTTTTATTCTTTGGTATTGGTAAAATAGATGTTTTTTTGAGGGATGCAGGAAATATACCTTGTGACAGAGATGCATTTACTATGTCAGAGATAGACTGAGCAATATGTTCTTTGATGTTTCTGAGTAAATAGCCAGGACAGGGATTGAATGGACTATTGGATGGTTTTAAGAACATAAGAACATAAGAAAATGCCATACTGGGTCAGACCAAGGGTCCATCAAGCCCAGCATCCTGTTTCCAACAGTGGCCAATCCAGGCCATAAGAACCTGACAAGTACCCAAAAACTAAGTCTAGTCCATGTAACCATTGCTAATGGCAGTGGCTATTCTCTAAGTGAACTTAATAGCAGGTAATGGACTTCTCTCCTCCAGAACTTATCCAATCCTTTTTAAACACAGCTATACTAACTGCACGAACCACAGTTCTCTGGCAAAAAATTCCAGAGTTTAATTGTGTGTTGAGTAAAAAAGAACTTTCTTTCTTCCGATTAGTTTTAAATGTGCCCCATGCTAACTTCATGGAGTGTCCCCTAGTCCTTCTACTATCCGAAAGAGTAAATAACCGATTCACATCTACCCGTTCTAGACCTCTCATGATTTTAAACACCTCTATCATATCCCCCCTCAGTCGCCTCTTCTCCAAGCTGAAAAGTCCTAACCTCTTTAGGTCTTTCCTCATAGGGGAGTTGTTCCATTCCCCTTATCATTTTGGTAGCCCTTCTCTGTACCTTCTCCATCGCAATTATATCTTTTTTGAGATGCAGCGACCAGAATTGTACACAGTATTCAAGGTGCGGTCTCATCATGGAGCGATACAGAGGCATTATGACATTTTCCGTTTTATTCATCATTCCTTTTCTAATAATTCCCAACATTCTGTTTGCTTTTTTGACTGCCGCAGCACACTGAACTGACGATTTCAATGTGTTATCCACTATGACACCTAGATCTCTTTCTGGGTTGTAGCACCTAATATGGAACCCAACATCGTGTAATTATAGGATGGGTTATTTTTCCCTATATGCATCACCTTGCACTTATCCACATTAAATTTCATCTGCCATTTGGATGCCCAATTTTCCAGTCTCACAAGGTCTTCCTGCAATTTATCACAATCTGCTTGTGATTTAACTACTCTGAACAATTTTGTGTCATCTGCAAATTTGATTATCTCACTCATCGTATTTCTTCCAGATCATTTATAAATATATTGAACAGTAAGGGTCCCAATACAGATCCCTGAGGCACTCCACTGTCCACTCCCTTCCACTGAGAAAATTGCCCATTTAATCCTACTCTCTGTTTCCTGTCTTTTAGCCAGTTTGCAATCCACGAAAGGACTTCGCCACCTATCCCATGACTTTTTACTTTTCCTAGAAGCCTCTCATGAGGAACTTTGTCAAACGCCTTCTGAAAATCCAAGTATACTATATCTAACCAGTTCACCTTTATCCACATGTTTATTAACTCCTTCAAAAAAAGTGAAGCAGATTTGTGAGGCAAGACTTGCCCTGGGTAAAGCCATGTTGACTTTGTTCCATTAACCATGTCTTTCTATATGTTCTGTGATTTTGATGTTTAGAACACTTTCCACTATTTTCCTGGCACTGAAGTCAGGCTAACCGGTCTGTAGTTTCCCGGATCGCCCCTGGAGCCCTTTTTAAATATTGGGGTTACATTTGCTATCCTCCAGTCTTAGGTACAATGGATGATTTTAATGATAAGTTACAAATTTTTACTAATAGGTCTGAAATTTCATTTTTTAGTTACTTCAGAACTCTGGGGTGTATACCATCCGGTCCAGGTGATTTACTACTCTTCAGTTTGTCAATCAGGCCTACTACATCTTCTAGGTTCACCGTGATTTGATTCAGTCCATCTGAATCATTACCCATGAAAACCTTCTCCATTACGGGTACCTCCCCAACATCCTCTCAGTAAACACCGAAGCAAAGAAATCATTTAATCTTTCCGCGATGGCCTTATCTTCTCTAAGTGCCCCTTTAACCCCTCGATCATCTAACGGTCCAACTG
The DNA here is from genome assembly GCF_901001135.1 of Rhinatrema bivittatum. Taxonomy (NCBI): domain Eukaryota; kingdom Metazoa; phylum Chordata; class Amphibia; order Gymnophiona; family Rhinatrematidae; genus Rhinatrema; species Rhinatrema bivittatum. Next base: position 10,249 of record NW_021821233.1, read on the forward strand.
ACTCCCTCACAGGCTTTCTGCTTCGGATATATTTAAAAAAGTTTTTACTGTGAGTTTTTTGCCTCTACAGCCAACTTCTTTTCAAATTCTCTCTTAGCCTGTCTTATCAATGTCTTACATTTAACTTGCCAATGTTTATGCTTTATCCTATTTTCTTCTGTTGGATCCTTCTTCCATTTTTGAATGAAGATCTTTTGGCTAAAATAGCTTCTTTCACCTCCCCTTTTAACCATGCCGGTAATCGTTTTGATAGGATGTTAACTATAGTACTGTTGTTTGTTAAACTAAATTCGTAAAATGAGCAAGCAGCTTGAGGCAATGTAGATTTGGGTGTAGGTGATGTTCAGAATTCGGCTGATATATTTTCTATTTTCTTTTCAAAGTGATTTGCTATACTGACACATAAGTCATTTGTTACTGTAAATGGTAAGTTATATGGTGTTGTTAAACTTTTTACAATATTGATTAAAACGTTTGGGTTTCCACTGGCAATTTGAATTTTGGATTCTAGAATTGGTCGATTCTAATATCACCTTGTTGTCATATTTGCTAGATGTACCTTTGTTTTGCCAGGTCAAACTGCTTGAGATGTGTGAGAGGAGATTTTCTGTGTTTGGGCCACAATGGTGGCATAAACCATGTATAAAGACATTTTAAAAATATTGAGATAAGCGTTTGGTGCTGATATGGAGTCATGGCCAGCGGCAGATTCCTGATGAAGACCGGCCCGGGAATTCGCCACCCAGGATTGCCCAGGAGATACCATGGTCTGCCGAGCGCGGCTTTGTCACGGCCACGCTCAGCAGATCACATGACTAACGTGACCGGCCCACCAGGGGATGCCCGATAGGCCAATCCGCCCCTGGTCATGGCTATTGTTTTCTTTTTATAAGAACATAAGAACATAAGAACATGCCATACTGGGTCAGACCAAGGGTCTGACCCAGTATGTATATAAAGGCTTGTATTGTTTCAACTGATTATGATATATGTTGCACCAGCCTAGAACAGTGGACAGAGTGGGTTAGAAATGTTTTAAATAAATAAACATGGTTACGTCAAGGATGGGAATTTATCTGGCTAGTGCTGAGTTCCGGTGCTAGCTGGCCAATTTAGGTAGCCCAACTCTAGGTGAATCATTTCCAAACTTCAATCTGGCTAGACACATTTTAAGAAACTTTTCAGTCTTAGTATTCAACACTTGACTCACCCCCCACTCCCAGTAGACACATATGACCTGCCCCCCCCATGATTACCTCTCACCCATTTGCCCAATCATGATTTTAAAAAAATGTTTTCCCAACAGCCCCCTGATCCCCTCTCCTATCTTCCCAAATTTATATAAAAAAATATATTATCAGGAAGGAAGGAGGATTAGGGAATTGCAGGGAAACTTTTGTACGAACAAGAATGGGTGGGACGGAAGGGCCTGGAGGCAGCTCAGAGGTGGAGATGTTCTTTATGAGAAATGATTTACTTGGCCAATGCTTATTTTTATAGCTAGCCAGCTAAGTTTATGTACCCAGAATCTGAGTTTCCTAAATTGGGCCGATTTTTCAGCTGAAAACCTTGCCAGCTGGGTTTGGTTGAAAGTCAGCTTAATTTAGCCAGCCATAATTTGACCAGTAAATTGGGTGCTCAGCACCCTTTTGAAAATTGACACTTGTGTGATTACTGCCCAGGTCTGGAGAGGAACAGATGCTTCTGCTTATAGTGGGGTTCTTTTTGATAATTTTCTGGGAAAGCATGAGCTATATCAGTGATTCTCAAAGACTATGTATGAGATATGCAAACAGTGGAAGCTGTGCATGCAAATCTGTCTCATGCATGTTTGTTAAGAATATCCTGAATACCAGTCTGGCTGGATGTGTCTCAAGGATTGGGTTGAAAACCACTGAGCTACAGTGGAATGCCACATGAACATGACACTCTCCTTGCATATGATTTCCCTCTATATAGGGTGTAATGAGCTGGAAAAGTGAACATGATTGCTGAAGAATTCCAATATAAAGATTTGCTCTTAACAAACAAAACTCTGTGTTGTACCCCTAAAACAGCATGGGACCATATTTCATGGTGGGAAAACTGGAGAAGATAAATTGGAATATAATAACTCTCAGATGTGTTTAAGAACTGAGGTTTGCCATCTGTCATCCATTTCAAGTGGAAACATTGACTCAGATAAAGAACCCTGGTGGGCCTCCCATGAAAGGGTAAATCTTCCTGGGATCCTGGTCATAAAAGAATTTGCGGTGAACGTCAAAGACTATACAGTTCTGTAAGTATCTTGTATAGATGACATAAAGAAACAGCAAAAGAAATGTGGGAAAAGGAGATAGAAAAATGGAACATATTTACTTTTTAAAACAGTCATAAAAACAAACATTTTTTTAATAAATAGCATTTATAATTTTTGGACAATATTTTTTTCAAGTGGCATTTCAGTGCTAAATGTGAGTGTGCTTGGAAATGACTAAATAATGTTAGCTTGAAAAACCACAGTTTCTGCCTTCTATTTAAGCCCTTCTATGAGAAATCCAAACGGATCTCCATAAACATGCATTCCCCAGGATAATATAAATAAATGACCTCCATAAGGTTAATAAAAGAGAAAATGACATTTCTAATCTCAGTCCGATTACAGTGATGGAAAACAAGTTCCACTATCTACTGCATGGCACATGCAGATCAAGTTAATTTGTTGCACATTCCCTATTTTATTGCTAGTAGTGGCCATGGGACATTAAAGCAACTCATTACGTCTGTGGCTTAGAGACACATTTCCAGGAAATGATGATTCTCACCACTGCATCCTTTGTGAATGAATACTCTGCTTGCCCTGGGCGAGCTAGAGAACAACATTCACTCACAAGATACAAGTGACGCAAATCCATACAGTAAAGATTACTAATCTTGATTTCAGCACTATTTGCTTATGTATGCATTGGAGCTTTTTTTTTTTTTTAATTTCAAATGAGAGTTAAATTTAGTTTGCAGTCAGAATAAGTGAGGTATATTCTGGGAAGGTGGATGGGAATCTTGGGATTCAATACTGAAGTCAACAAAATTTAATACATGGTGTCCCAAAGCATGCTCACATCTTGTTGCTGTCTACTAATGTGATTCTAGAGAACTGGTCATAATACATCTCATAGACTTGTAAGTTCACAGTAACAAAACAATTTCCATCTCTCCTGTCAGCAAACTGTACTCTGTGCTAGTTCATAACTAGTAGTTATGTTTTGCATGATTTACCTAAATATAGTTATATCAGATTAATTTTCTGCATATATTAGTTTATTTGCTACATGGTTGTTGTACTGTTTTTGAGAAAAGGAAGTGTATATATGTAGGACAACTTTAAATGTGCCCTCATAAAATCTATTTTTTATTGTAAAACCTGTTGCGGTTCTGGCTGCGAGCACCGCGGCCAAGCCCTTACCTCCGCGCTCCCGGATCTGCTCCCGCTTCCTGAGGCCTGGTTTGCAGCCTGTTTGGCAGCATCCCCACTGGGGTTGCGCCACCGTGAAGTCTCCCGCAGACGTCCTGCTTCTAGGCGCACGCGTATGCCACTTGGGCGCTGTTCTAGGCCGTTTCCCGCCAGTGGTGACTCCGCCCAACTCCTGACGTCAGACGCCGTGGCCTTGATAAGCCGGCCACGGCCATCCAGTTGTTGCCTTGCAACAGGTTTGCCTCTCGGTTCCCTGTTGCTCTGTGCCCCAGAGTGACCTGCCTCGTTTCGTCGCTCTGTTCCTGCTAGGGTACCTGCCTGGTTCCTGCCTGCCTGCTACAGTACCTGCCTGGTTCCTGCCTGCCTGCTACAGCAACTGCTTGGTTCCTGCCTGCCTGATAAAGTACCTGCCTGGTTCCTGCCTGCCTGCTATAGCACCTGCTTAGTTCCTGCCTGCCTGCTACAGTACCTGCTTGGTTCCAGTACCTGCCTGGTTCCTGCTTGCCTGCTACAGTTCCTGTCTGGTTCCAATACCCGAGTCTTGTTACAGTTCCTGCCTGGTTCCAGTATCCAAGTCTTGCTACAGTTCCTACCTGGTTCCAGTATCCGAGTCTTGCTACAGTTCCTGCCTGGTTCCAGAATCCGACCCCAGTTACAGTATTGCTATTGTCCTAGTCTGGTTCCAGTTATCTGTCCTGATCCACGACCCACCTAAGTCCCAGTGGCTGGGCTCCTGGGGGGGCTTCGGCTTCCAAAGGTGAAGCCACCTAAGTCCCAGTGGCTGGGCTCCTACGGGCTCCTCCTGGGGGAGTACCAGCTTCCAGGGTGAAGAGCATCTACATCCTGCCTGAACATCTGTCTCCCGGCCTGCTATTCATTAGAGACATTGACCATCTTTCCTAGTCTCCAGCAGGGCGGCCCAAGGGTCCACTAAACCAAGACTCCCACAACAGATTGCAAGGCCATGGACTCGGCGGATGCACCCGCTCCCTCGAATCTGCCCTGGATGGCCCAGCAGATGCTACAGCACCAGAGCTGCATTGACACTTTGGCAGCCATGGTGGAACAGCTATCCTCGTGCCTGGATTCCTTGCCTCCCGCTGGCAGGGTCCCTGAGGGTCACAGCTCTTCTGTGACTCAGCTACCGGCACCCTCTCGTTACGCTGGTGACTTAAGGACCTGCCGCGGCTTCCTGAACCAATGTTTTGTATGGTTCTCCTTGTTGCCTCGGCAGTTTCCCTTGGATGCGGTGAAAGTGGCATATATCCTGTCCCTGCTTGATGGGAAAGCTCTAATATGGGCTTCTACCCTTTGGGAAAACAATGATTCTTTGCTAACGACTTACAACAGTTCATCACGAACTTTCGCCAAGCCTATGATGAGCCCGCCCAAGTAGCCACAGCTACGTCTGATCTGCTGCAACTTCATCAGGGGGCTCGCTCCTTGGCAGATTATGCAATGGAGTTTCGGACTTTAGCCCAGGAAGTAGGTTGGCAAGATGGTAGCCTTAAGGCCATCTTCCTGGAAGGCTTCTCCAGACGCATAAAGGATGAAATTGCGGCTCGAGACCTGTCGGAGGACCTCAACTCCCTGATTGAGATGGCTGCCTGTATTGACTGCCGCCTACAACAATGGGCCAAGGAGCAGCACTCCTCTCGCCATAGTCCGGCTCGTGGGCCGAGACCTGTGCCTTCTCCCAAGACTTCTCATCCAGACACTCCCACCTGTGAAGCCATTCAGCTGGGACGGGCCCCGCTTTCGGCTGAAGAAAGACAACGCCGCCGTTCATTGAAGCTGTGTTTATATTGTGGCCAGAAGGGCCACTTCTTGGCATGCTGCCAAGAGTGTGTGGAAAATACCAAAGCCTAGGAGGTTGGGAGGAGCTCCTCCTAGGCTGTGCTACTGCTCCTCAATGTACTGTCCCTATTACACTGGAATTTCCTGGAGGTTCCTTTGAAATGATAGTGTTCCTGGATTCTGGAGCCGGAGGTAATTTTATCCTGCATGACCTAGCCTTCCAGTTGCGAATCCCTACGCATAGACAGGAGGTCCCGTTATGAATTACCTCTATCCAGAGGATGCTCCTTCCTGGACCTGTCCAGATGTCCATGGCACCCATTACGGTCCGCACCAGGGCGATCCATTCGGAGGAGATAGCTTTCCTAGTGTTGGATAAGGCTGTCCACCCTGTGGTGCTAGAGTTGCCATGGTTACAGAAACACTCACCCACAATTCAGTAGGATACGCTACAGATTGTCAAATGGAGTCCCTTTTGCCTAGCAAATTGTATGAAAGTGCCTAAGATTCCTGCACTTCCGTTGATGCACTCTGCGGTAGGTCCTCCTGCACCCTATGAGGACTTTACGGATGTATTTTCCAAGACCAAGGCGGAGATTCTTCCACAGCATCATCCATATGACTGTGCTATAGACTTGCTGCCTGCTACTATGCCCCCCCGAGGAAGGGTATATCCCTTATTCATACCTGAGACCCGGGCCATGTCTGAGTACATTGCAGAGAATTTGGCCAAGGGGTTTATCTGCCCGTCACAAGTCACCTGCAGGGGCATGTTTCTTTTTGTCAGCAAGAAAGACGGCTCACTGAGGCCGTGCATAGACTATTGAGGCCTAAATGCTATTACCAAGCGAGACCGTTACCCACTCCCGTTAATCCCGGAGCTTCTGGATCGACTTCAGGGAGCGAAGATTTTCACAAAGTTGGACTTACGAGGAGCGTACAATTTAGTCAGAATCTGTCCCGGAGATGAGTGGAAAACCGCGTTTAATACCCGAGACGGGCATTACGAGTACCTCGTGATGCCTTTTGGCCTATGTAATGCCCCGGCAGTCTTCTAGCACCTGATGAATGAGATGTTGCGGGACCTTCTGAACACCTGCGTAATTGTTTACCTCGACGATGTGTTAATCTACTCCCAAGACCTGTTGTCACACCGTCAGCATGTCCGTCAACTGCTCCAGATACTCAGGGAACACGGTCTGTACGCAAAACTGGAAAAGTGTAGCTTTGAGAAAACGTCCCTGCCGTTCCTAGGCTACATAGTCTCTGCAGCAGGCTTTCAGATGGATCCTGAGAAAGTGGCGGCTATTAAGAATTGGCCCCGGCTGAGGGGCCTTAAAGCGTTGCAACGCTTCCTCGGCTTTTCCAATTTCTACCGTCACTTTATTCCTAATTACTCTCATATTGTGGCCACGTTAGCCCCCTTTCGGGTGAGGGCAGTTAACGCGGTGGATTGGCCTGCTCCTGACTGCTAAGCTTTTGAGACCTTAAGGAAGCCTTCTTGATTGATACCTGCCTTCGTCATCCGGATCCCAGCCGGCCCTTTGTGGTGGAAGTTGATGCCTCTAATGTGGCCGTGGGAGCTGTGCTGAGCCAGTACTCTGACTCTTGACAGCTGTTGCCCTGTTCATATTTTTCAAAGAAATTCTCCCCGGCAGAAAGCAGCTACTGTGTTGGTGACAAAGAGTTGCTAGCCGTGAAACTTGCCCTGGATGAATGGAGACAGTGGTTGGAAGGAACCAACCATCCAGTTACGATTTACACCGATCACAAAAACCTGGCATTCTTGAAGTATGCCCAATGCCTGAATCCAAGACAAGCCCGATGGTCGCTGTTTTTTGATCGGTTTGACTTTACCTTACGCTATCGACCTGGCTCTAAGAACGTTTGAGCAGACACGCTTTCGTGCTCCTCTGAGGTCGAAGAGACTCCTGACAAACCTCAGTATATCTTGGACCCTGAGAAAGTAAGTCTTGCAGCTACCTTGGTGTCCTCTCAAGGGAAGAGCATCGTTCCCCAGGAGAGCAGTTCTCACTTGGGCCCATGACGCCCTCACTGGGGGCCATGCTGGGTAGAAAGGGACTTTAGATTTGCTCAACCAATTTTACTGGTGGCCAATGGTGAGACAGGACGTCCAAGCGTTTGTGGGCTCATGCCCTACCTGTGCTGTTCAGAAGCCACTCATCGGGAAGCCCACGGGCCTGTTGCAACCATTGCCCATTCCGGTGGAGCCTTGGACACACATCTCCACCGATTTCGTCATGGACCTTCCTGCCTCAGATGGTAATTCAGTCATCTGGGTAACCGTGGACCGATGTTCCAAGATGGCACACTTTGTTCCCTTGCCAAAGCTACCTTCTGCACCTGACCTGGCTGGCCTGTTTGATCAGCATATTTTTAGACTTCACGGTCTCCCGCAGGATATAGTCTCCGATCGAGGACCACAGTTTACAGCTCGTTATTGGAAAGCCCTATGCAAACGCTTCAATGTGCAACTTAGCCTTTCATCTGCGTTCCATCCTCAAAGTAATGGGCAAATGGAACGAACCAATCGAACCTTGAAGACTTTTCTCCATGCCTTCGTGAACGAATGACAAGATAATTGGGCCAAGCTACTCCCGTGGGCGGAGTTCTCATATAATAATCACACGCATGCTGCTACTGGGAGTTCGCCGTTCCTCGTTGTTTATGGGAAGCAACTTTGACCGCCCCTACCATCGCCTGAACCAAGTGCACTCCCGGCAGTGCAACTCTCAGTTTGCCAGCTTTATTCTTTATGGACCTCTACCCAGGAAAAAATCCGTAAAGCCACCCTGTCCACCAAGAAGTGGATAGACAGGCATCATCAGCCAGCACCCATCTTCCTCCCAGGAGACCGTGTCTGGCTTAGCACCAGAAATCTACAGCTACCTATTCTGTCTAGAAGACTAGCTCCGAAATTCTGTGGGCCTTTTTGAGTCGCCGAACGAGTGGGGGCAGTGTCATACCGTCTGCGCCTGCCCTCCTCCATGCGCATACATGATGTGTTCCATGTGTCATTGTGAAGCCTCTTGTGTTATCCAGGTACCACTCCCGGGTTCCTGAACCATCGGATCCGTCAGTACCGGACGAGGTCACGTATCAAGTGCTTGAAGTTTTGGATGTCCGGTTCCATCAACGCCGGTGGGAATACCTGCTCATCTGGGAGGGTTGCGGACCTGAGGATAATTCTTGGGAACCGGCCCGTAACATCCTCGACAAGGATTTATTGCGGCAATTCCATCTGGACCACCCAAGTAAACCCGGACCGGCTAAGAGGGGGCGTAAGAGGGGAGATACTGTTGTGGTTCTGGCCGCGAGCACCGTGGCCAGGCCCTTACCTCCGTGCTCCCGGACCTGCTCCCGCTTCCTGAGGCCTGGTTTGCGGCCTGTTTGGCGGCATCCCCGCTGGGGCTGCACCACCGTGAAGTCTCCCGCAGTTATCCTGCTTCTAGGCGTGCACGCGTGCCTCTTGGGCACTTTTCTAGGCTGTTTCCCGCCAGTGGTGACTCCGCCCAACTTCTGACGTCAGACGCCGCGGCCTTGATAAGCCGGCCGCGGCCATCCAGTCATTGCCTTGCAACAGGATTGCCTCTCAGTTCCCTGTTGCGCTGTTTCCCGGAGTGACCTGCCTCGTTTCGTCACTCCGTTCCTGCTACAGTACCTGCTTGGTTCCTGCCTGCCTGCTACAGTACCTGCCTGGTTCCAGAATCCGACCCCAGTTACAATATTGCTACTGTCCTAGTCTGGTTCCAGTTACCTGTCCTGATCCACGACCCGCCTAAGTCCCAGTGGTTGGGCTCCTTCGGGCTCCTCCCGAGGGAGTACCAGCTTCCAGGCTGAAGAACATCTACGTCCTGTCTGAACATCTGCCTCCCAGCCTGCTATTCATTAGAGACAATGACCATCTTTCCTAGTCTCCAGCAGGTCGGCCCAAGGGTCCACTAAACCGAGACTCCCACAACAAAACCAATCATCCTATTATATGGCATTCATTTGATAGTCATTCTATCAAAATTAATGCACCATAAAATAATTTATTTTACCCATTTACAGTTCTAGAAAAGCTAAAGTAGTATGGTATTCCAGTTCTTCTTATATTCAGAAGTATTTTGGGGCAAGTGTTTATTGCAAACTTATTTGACCCCCTCAAGCAAACATCTGGAGCAAAATTCTACCACAGGTGTAATTTTGTGGTAGGCTGCACACAAAATTGGCTCTATAATTTTTTCCTTTTTGGGATGTTGTCATATGCATACAGGAAGTTCTTAGACTTAGGACACAATTGATACCTGAAAACTGTGTTTTAAGTTGAAATAGAAGTTGAAACTGATTTTTCCTATAAGAACAATGTTATAAATTGGATACTGGTTCCAGCAGCAAAGCCCCAGGCCCTATTTTCACCAAAAAACCTGGAATTTGGTGATATATAGTACATTAAAAATCAGAACTATTTTTGTCTGAAGAGGAAAGTGCCAAGGCATGCTACAGAGCATTGCACTGACACTGTTTTGAGGAGAGGAAGTTCCTGGTACTCTTCCTCACTAAGCCTCATGGTCATTAGCACACACATGTGTGCCTGTTGGGAGATGCTCTGGTGTCCTAAAGTTGAAACAAGTGTTTTTAAGCTGTTCATCAATTTAGAAATGTAACTGAATCGTAACCCAAAATGCATTGCCGAGGACTTCCTGATTTGGTAAACACAATGGAGGTAATTTTCAAAGGGGATATTTATTTATTTATTTATTTTTGGTTTTTATATACCGGAAGTTCCTGTATAATATACATATCACTCCGGTTCACAGATAACAGAGATAACTATCGCCGGGATGGCGGTTTACATGGAACATATCGAACAGTTAATCTATTATAAAGTAGAATACAAACTAAGATCTACTAAGAACACATAAATAAAGCAAATAAACATTACAAAATTGCTGTGGGATGGGAGGGTTGTTATTCTTCCTGCTCTTAGCTCTCTGGGAAAGCTTGTAGGAAGAGCCAAGTCTTGAGTTTCACTTTGAACGTGGAATGGCACGGCTCAAGGCGGAGGTCTGGTGGTAGTGAGTTCCAGAGCGAAGGGCCCGCTGTGGATAGTGCGCGTTTCCTCAGGGAGGATTTACTGGTTGGGTGATCATTCTGTTCTGATATGCCCTTCTGGTTGGCTTTTTAGAAGTGTGTAGTTGGAGCTGGAAGGTTAAGTTGAGTGGAGAGATGCTATGTAGGGCCTTATGAATCATCATGCTGGTTTTGAACTGTATCCTGTATTTAATGGGGAGCCAGTGGAGATGCTGGAGGATCGGGGTGATATGGTCCCTTTTTTTGGCGTTGGTGAGAATTCTTGCTGTGGCATTCAAGACCATCTGGAGGGGTTTGGTGGTGCAGGCGGGAAGGCCCAGCAGGAGTGAATTGCAGTAGTCCAATTTCGGGAGAATGATGGCCTGGAGTACTGTGCGGAAATCCCTGTAGCGGAGAAGTGGCTTTAGTTTCTTTAAAACTTGTAATTTAAAGAAGCATTCTTTTGTGGTGTTATTTACGAATTTGTTGAGGTTGAGTCTGTTGTCTAGGAGTACACCCAGATCTCTGACTTGAGGTGAGGTGGTGTATCCTGAGGTGTCTAGAGGATTGCAGGCGGTGGTTGGGGCAGATTGTTCCGGAGCTATTATAAGAATTTCCGTTTTGTTTGTGTTTAGGACTAAGTTGAGACTGGCTAGTAGATCGTTGATGGTTGAGAGGCATTTATTCCAGTAATCCATGGTAAATGTAATCCATGTAAATGTAACATACTGTTGTAGCAATGATCAAAAGCCCATTTATGTGCTTAAAGGACACTTACGCATGTAAAACCTATTGACAAATCAACGGCATATATTGCAGCAATTTTCAAAAGACCACTTACACACATAAAGTGTGTTTATATGCATAAAACACAGCTTTAAGCATGTAAATCCTTTTGAAAAGTATTCCCATCTGCCCAAAGTGCTGCCACTTACCATTTGCAAATGTTGTTCCTGTAAACAAAAAGGGGTAGATTTTCAAAGGGTTGCGCGTGTAAGATACGTGCGCAACCCCCGAAAACCTCCCCCTGCCTCCCCCTGCGCGTGCCGAGCCTATCTTGCATAGGCTCGGCGGCGCACGCAAGCCCCGGGACGCGTGTAAGTCCCGGGGCTTGAAAAAATGGGCGTTCTGGGGGCGGGCCCATGGGCGGGGCGCTGGCCCGGGGTCATTCCGGGGGCAGGCCAGAGGCCTCCAGAACAGCCACCAGGCCGGGGGATGGAGAGCCGTCGCACACAAGTTACACCTGCCCGGAGGCAGGCGTAACTTCTTCAATAAAGGTCAGGGGGGGGGGGGTTAGTTAGGGCTGGGGGGCGGGTTAGATAGGGGAAGGGAGGGGAAGGTGCGGGGGAATGGAGGCAGGCTACTTGGCTCGGCGCATGCAGGTTGCACAATTGTGCACCCCCCTGCGCGCGCCGACTCTGGATTTTATAACATGAGCGCGCATGTTATAAAATCGGGCGTAGATTTGTTTGTGTAGGTTGCGCGAACAAATCTACGCCCATGCGCATGTTATAAAATCTGGCCCAAAATGCATCTGTGATATAAATCAATTTCAGAAATCTACTGGTTTGTTGTTGGAGTGTGTGGGGTTGTTTTTTTTTTGGTCCAATCAATGTAACTTATTGTGATATAAATATGTCCTTGGAAGTTTAGTTGAAAAACCTGAAAATTAATTGATTGTTAACTCTTCCTCCTCCCCACATACAGAGAAACTGATAACATTTTATAGTTAACATCCATTAAAAAAGTTCTTTTCTTTTTGGTTGGGAAGCCCAAACCAAATTTGCCTTTAGTAAGTTTGCAGTCACCTAACAAGACACATTTTGTACGGAGAATTCGACTGGAAAGGCAAAGAGATTTTGCAGGAGAAGAAAAAAAAAAGCCATGGAGCCACCAACAAGAGCAAGATTCTATTAAAATTTCCAAATGTTTTTCTGTATGGTGGCCTCGATGTTGGGTAGGATGCTTTAGCATCCCTCCCACCATGTGGCCCAGAGTGGTTGCAGAAGCCGCCCAAGCATTGGGAATCTAGCAGCCTGTTGACAGACCTTCAGCTAAAGGGGGAGAAACAACCTTTCCCCAAACACCTGGTCCATATGTGACACTCGGCACTCCATACTGTATTTTTTTTCTTTGTTTTGCAGATTGGAAGTGGAAGCAAATGTGCATGGTTGACTTGAGAGGAAAATCTACAAAGACTAATCTGCAGTGTGGCACAAAGAGTAATGACATTACGTCAGAAAAATGAAACTTGTGTGCCACACATGGGAAGCGTGACTACATCCTCAGATGAGGAGCAGCCTTTAGAAAATGCCTCTTGAGAGACACATGGGAGGTGCAGGTCCTGTTCCCATGTTTGTCCAAGGTGCAGAAACACCCAGAGCTGGGGTGCAGCAGCAGAAAGTTCAGTAATCTTCCACAAGATGAACCTGGGGAAAGTGCTGATTCTGATATCGTGAGAGGAGAGAAAGAAGCACTTGGTAAAAAAAAAAAAAAAAAAAATCCTCAGCCATGAAGCCAAAGATGCAAAGAAAAATAAAGTAGTGGAACTGTTTGAGCTGATTATTACAGAAAACATGTCTGACCTCGTTATCTTTGAGACAAACAGAGAAAGAGAGAGAGATTGTATTCCAGGAATGAGAGCAACCCTACTAATATAAAAATGTGGAATCCCTTTGACATCATGGAGTTGCAGGTTTATATTGCACTACTGCTTATAGTGGGGATAGCATGTCTATCATAAATCCTTGGTTCCCATAGACACCCAGCCTGTCCTGAATCCTTAGGTGGAAATCCGGATGGGATCTCCTTCTCTTGTACTTTATTCCTCAGCTGTTACTTCAGGTGATTTCTTTCATGGAAGAATTTGGGAACCAGGCTAGTAATCCTGTGCTGAAATCCCAGTGGGGAAGGGGCATCCAAAAACCTCACCACTACTCTTTAGTTCCAAAAAATGGTTTAACTCTTAATCTGGATAGCTTCTCTGCCCTCACTGTCTCTCACAGCAGGATCCATCACTGGTGCTTGCCTACGGAGCGAGTAGAGTAGGCTCACAGGTCTTTGATCCCCTTTAGAGAGCCCTTTTTCCCTAAAGGGTATCAGACTTAAACATTTATCTCACTGCAAATTATAAGAAGGACCCTCTGGCAGGAAGTGCATGGTAAGGTATCTCTTCTAAAAGAAAACTCCTTTGGAGAAGGCTGGGAGGCCCTACCAGAGTATAAAACAATTACATGCTTACTCTACAGCTGCTCTCTGTAACTGAATCCCAAAATGGCTGGTCTAAATAATAGGGATGTGATTCGGGCTTCGGACGATTGAAAATATCGTCAATATTTTCAAAATCGTCAGAAATCGGGGGCTCCCCCAAAACGATAGGAAAACCCCAAGATATTGATCGTGGGGGTTCCCGTATCGTTTTGGGGGTGAACGGGAAAAACGGCACACAAAAATAACCCTAAACCCACCCCGACCCTTTAAAAGTAACCCCTTAGCTTCCCCCACCCTCCCAACCCCCCCAAAACCTTTTTACAGGTACCTGGTGGTCCAGTGGGAGTCCCGGGAGCGATCTCCCGTGATCTGCCGCTCCGGGCCGACCTCTGGCTCCCGGGCCGTCGGCTGCCACTAATCAAAATGGCGTCAATGGCCCTTTGCCCTTACCATGTGACAGGGTATCCGTGCCATTGGCCGGACCCTGTCACATGGTAGGAGCACTGGATGGCCGGCGCCATCTTGTGCACCGGTAGCCCCTGTGACATAGTAAGGGCAAAGGCTATCGGCGCCATTTTGATTACTGGCAGCCGATTGCCCGAGTGCAGGAGACGGCTCCAGGACCCCCGTTGGACCACCAGGGGCTTTTGGCAAGTCTTGGGGGACCCTCCTGACCCCCACAGGACTTGCCAAATGTCCAGCGGGGGTCCGGGAGCGACCTCCTGCACTCGGACCGTCGGCTGCCAGTATTCAAAATGGCGCCGATAGCCTTTGCCCTTACTATGTCACAGGGGCTACTGGTGCCATTGGTCAGCCCCTGTCACATGGTAGGAGCACAAGATAGCACTGGCCATCCAGTGCTCCTACCATGTGACAGGATCCGGCCAATGGCACGGATACCCTGTCACATGGTAAGGGCAAAGGGCCATCGGCGTCATTTTGATTAGTGGCAGCCGACGGCCCAGGAGCGGAAGGATGGCCCGGAGCAGGAGATCGCTCCCGGGACCCCCACTGGACAACCAGGTACCTGTAAAAGGTTTTGGGGGGGTCGGGAGGGTGGGGGAAGCTAAGGGGTTACTTTTAAAGGGTCGGGGTGGGTTTTTTGTTTATCGGCTGGGGCGCAGCCGATAAACAAAACGCGATTGGGCCCGATGGAAAAAAACCCACATGTGAATCGGAACCGGAATCCGAACCGATTCCAGTTTTGATTCACATCTCTACTAAATAACACTGAGTCATCGAATAGTATGGATGACTCCCTTTCCTACAGGCCAATTCAGTAAAGTCTGCGGGAGTGCGGGCGAACGCCTGCTCTCCCGGCGCGCGCACAGGCCACTCGCCTGTGCGCGCAATACAGTATTCAAACGAGGCCCGGCGGTAGAAACGGGCAAAAGGAGGCGCTAAGGACACTAGCGTGTCCCTAGCGCCTCCTTTTTCACAGGAGTGGCGGCTGTCAGCGGGTTTGACAGCCAACGCTCAATTTTGCTGGCGTCGGTTCTCGAGCCTGCTGACAGCCACGGGCTCGGAAACCAGACGCCGGCAAAATTGAGCGTCCGGTTTTCGACCCGACAGCCGCTGGCCTACTTCAAAATGTTTTTTTCTTTTTTTAAACTTTTTTTACTCTTCGGGATCTCCAACTTAATATCGCCATGATATTAAGTCGGAGGTTGCACAGAAAAGCAGTTTTTACTGCTTTTCTGTGCACTTTCCCGGTGCCGGAAGTAAAATGTGCGGCTTGGCTGCACATTTTACTTTCTGAATCGCGTGCGAATACCTAATAGGGCCATCAACATGCATTTGCATGTTGAAGGCGCTATTAGGTTCTACGGGTTTTCCCTTACCCCTTATTCAGTAAGGGGCGGAAAATGCACGTCCAATGGCAGCTTAACAGTGCGCTCCGAAGGAGCGCACTGTACTGTATCGGCCTGTAAGTGTTTTCTAAGGACAAGGATAGTGGCATCTAGTTGCCAGACCGTGAGAGTCTGCCACATATATATGTGAGTAAATGGGCCATGCATGATCAACACGTATTTAAAAGCCACCAATTATACGTGTATATGCGTGTGCATGAGTAAAATAAAAATGGTCGGACTTGGGGCATGTTAGGGGCGTTCCTGAGCATGATCAAAATTTACATGCATAAATCCAAATTTTAAATCAGACGGATTGCTAGCCACTCATGTTTACTTCTGCTCTTGATGAGGTGTAAGTCTGCATAAATCTCTGTTTAGGCCTAAAACGACTGGGTGAGGAGTCTGGGTCAACTGGGGAGAGTACAGGCTGAATAACCAGAGGAGTCTGGATGACTTTGAGATGAACTGGGCAAACTGGTGGACTAATTGGTAAAACTGGGAATGTCCTTCACGTGAGCATGCTTTAAAATCCACTTACCTGCATGCATTAAAGCCAACAAATCCTAAGGATGATATATGAAATACATTTGCTTGAGTAATTGCTTAAAATTAGGAGCACAGATACACGTGGTAGGCATATTTTAAGTCATACACATGCAACTGTTCGCACGCTTTAATATTCTAGCATATGGGTGCTTGCGTGCCCAGGGACATGGACATTTTATAAAAAATGTGTGTATATGTACACATGATATAAAATATCCTGACCACATGCGCACGTGCGCAAAATTTTAATTGGATGCGCGTAAATGATACTTCTACTATGTAAGTGGGAGGATTATAGCCTCCCTTCTCCTCTGTTAGCCCTGATCCTTAAAACCCTGGCGTTCTGTCTATGTATCTTTATTTTATAACTTTCATGTCATCCATAGCAGAGGTAAAGTTACATGGCAAGAAACATCTGTAGGCGTATTTACACACTAATTTCAAGTTAAAATCCAGGAATGCCCATGCCCCGTCCAGATCACGCTCACACCCCACCCCTTTTAAAAAACTTTTCATTTGTGCACATAGCGGCAAGTACATGTGTATCCAGGCAGCTTTAAAAATCCACTAAGCACATGCCAGCCCAACTTGTGCACATACCTCCCAGTTTTGGCATGCACTGGGCTTTTAAAATTCACATTTAAGTAAGCAAAATCCATAGATTTAAGAGATGCACATTCCAAAAGCTGACACATTCCAATCACTAAATTGAAAATAAACTTATTTTAATCAACCTTTGTCTAAGCATTTTCTTTTTTAAATCCTATTGTTTCTAGTTTCTCTTCCATTTTCTTCTTGCCATTCTTCTAATTCCTTTTTCAAGGTTTCATTTTCATTTTCCATTTATTCTCTTTGCTTCTGTCTTCTTTACTTGTCCCCACTTCTGTCTGAAATTGATGCTTCCTTTTCCTTTTTTATGTTTAAATCTGTTTATTGAGTCTGCAATAAAAAAAAACTTACATTTCTCTCCTCTGCCACTCTATCAGAGTTAGATTTTACCATTCCTTCTACCTGCTTTTCTTATCCTTCAGTTCTTTTTTTTTTCCACTCACCTATCAGATTTTCATTTTCCAGCTTTCTATCTCCCATACTCCTCACCTCCCCAACCCTCCTTCACTTTCTCACTCCTTCCCTACAATCCTCTTCCTCCTCTTTCACATTCTCCATTTCCACCCTCTGTACTCAACCCCTTCCCATCCTCATTTGGTTTTGTCCTCATCTCATTCACTCATTAAATCCATCTTCTTCCATGTTGCTCATTCCTTCTATGCCTCCAGTCCCTTTCTTCTGTCTCTTACCCCTAACCAGCCTCCTATTCACTTCCTCCCCATCCCAACCCCCATTTCCTTCCATCCTTTCTTACCCCCTTCATAGACCTGTATTTTGCTATCACACCCCCTTCCCTTCTTTCTGTATTCTATTTCATACCCTTGTGCTATTTTGAGTCCATCTAGCATGTTAGAATGTGCCTCCGCTGTGGGACTTACCTGCTCCTGGAGCTCCCTCAGTGCTCCAAACATTACTGCTGATAGCAGTGGCCGTGTTCCTCCAGCTCGTGTGGCAGATGCACACATGCCGCTAATCCCTGGCCTTAGGTGCCGCCACTGGAAGTTCCAGGGAAGAACGTCAGTGACAGAGAGATAGAGAGAAGTCAGACGGATCTAGGCAGACTGGGGAACTTAATACAAGAAACACCGGTAAATATATTAGCAACTAGGTTGTTAAAAAAGCCAGATACAGTGACTTTAGATGCCTTATGGAATGCAATTTCTGAGCATGCTATACAAGGCTCTCAAGATCAGCTCGGTGTGGTAAACCCGGTAGTATTGGCTAACTCCACTAAAATTCAGGAATTAGACTCTCAAGTTAATCAGATGAAGGAAATTCAGGCTGGGCTAATTCAAGGGGCATTAAAGACAGATAAACGATTTGAAAATCTGGAAAATAATCTCAGATATAACAATCTGAGAATAATGAATTTCCCAAAGTGCAAAATCATCGCCCCCAAGGAACAGCTAAACAAATATTTACGGGAGGTTTTGTCCTTTTCTCCGGGTGAATTACCTACCATTTTGAAAGTATATTTTCTACCAGAGGCAGTAAAGAAAGGAGGAGGGACAGAGGTTGGAGGAGTTTGTGGACAGAACCTGGAGTCACCATTTCCACTTAAGGATCTATCTGGGTTCCTAGACACATCTCAGGAAGAACAGATTGAGAGAAGAGGAATTCTACTGGTTAAATTTTTAGTACCCACAGAAAGAGACAAAGGGCCTCATTTTCTAAAGTATCGCAGGCCTGCGATACTTTAGAAAAATGTGGTAATGAGGGGTGGGGGCCGAAACGGGGGGGCGGTCCTGAGCTAGCCGGCAGCTATCGCACCTCCGCGGTGCGATCGCTGCCGGCATCGCGCCCAATAGCTACACCATAGAAGGTGTAGCTATTGGGCGCGAAATAGGCACCGAAAAGGCCCTTACCTTTTTGCTGTTCACGCCGTCCTCGCAGAGTCGGCCCTGGAGACGCCCCGACTCCTCCTCTTCCGGGGATGACTCTGTCCCGATGTAGGTAGCGCAGGCGTGCACTACCTTCGCTAGCTATCGCAGGCTTGCACTGTTAGGACAAGCCTGCGATAGCCTTAGAAAATAAGGCCCAAAGTATTAAAATGCTTTTTCCGGAATAGAAATAAGCTTTACTTGGGAGAAAGAATATGGATTTATCCAGACATCATAAGATCTACTCAATTACGTAGGAAAAAATGTTTGAATCTCTGTCCTAAAGCCCGTTCATTAGGAGCACAAGCCTACACCTGAACTGATCTTTTATATCACTTTTCCTGCCTGGTTAATGATCTCTTTATCCCACATTGCTTAATAATCCTTGAATTAATCTGAATTTCCCTCCTGCCAATCTTCAACCACTTGTTACAGGAATTCTGTAATTCAACCACTTGTTATAGGAATTCTGCTAGTTAAAAATGTATATATTGTATATTGTATAAGTTACTATTTATTCAATTCAATGTTGTCCAAGTTCCATAGTTTCCCTGTTCTCTGTAAGACATTCGTGTTAAGTCATTTCTAAGTTCTATGTAAACCGAAGTGATTGGTAACATTGTTACCAGAACGTCGGAATATAAAAATGTTAAATAAATGTTAAATAAATAAATAAATTGATAAAATTTCCTTGTAAATGTATTCTAACAATAAATAATATAAGATATGTTTTCATGGAGCCAGAGCAATTAGAAACATTTTTGAATTCTAAAAGTGACCCTGCTTAGATCTCGTTAAATATACTGGTATTTAATTTGTAATCCCTGCTACTTCCTTCTTTCTTTTTATTAATATTGTAAAAGAATCTATCTTATTGCTCCTGTTTCCTTTGTTTGTTCTCCCCAATTTCATGGTTAAAAAACAGGATAAAGAGCAGATAGTAATAGCATATGGATATAATAATGTTATTACTAAAAAAAGAATTGAAAATCCTATATTTTCTTTATTTAATATGTACTAAAAATTTGTATATCTTAATATCTGAATGCTCTACCTGAATTGTAAGGTATGAATGAATTATTGTATATGATTAACATTAATAAAGATATACATGAAAAAAAAAAGAAATGCCAGGCCACTAGCACCTGTCCTGCCAGCTGAGGCTGGGCTGGGCTATGAAGGAGAGAGATGAGTCAGTTAGGGTAGGGTAGATCCATCAGGCATGCTCTGGAACTTGGGGGGGGGGGGGGGGGGCATGCAAATGGGAAGCCTGCCATTTTCTTAGAGGCCGATGCTATACAGTGCGCTCAGCCGAGCGCACTGTATAACCTGCAGTCGGACACTGGATAAATAGATGCTAATCCACCCCCTAATGCAATAGGGGGATTAGCACCTATTTAACCTGCCTGTCTGCCAGTAATGAAAATGGCGGCCGTCTTCATTACTGACAGGCAGGTTATGAAAACGGAGGCCGAGTTTACCCGCGTCGGTCTTCATAACCAGCAAGCGACCCTAGCGCCTCCTTCCTAGCGCGACCCCCTAATTTACATATTGTATGGCGCCTTCCTTGCGGGCGCCATGCTTGCGTTAAGAAAGCTGGCGCTGAAAAGTCAACACCTGCTTTCCGCGAACATTATTGCATCGGCCCCTTAGTGCTGGCACTTTTCCCCTCTTGGAAATGCCTTTGGTGGGAGGGAGGGAGAGAGCATTGAACTGGGGTTGCTGCTTCCACAGCACAGCAAGGACCTAGTTGAGAAGCACTACATTAATCCCTACATCCCCATGAAATGCAGTCATAATCACCGTGTCATCAATCTTTGTTTTGACAGAGAATGTACGCTGGTTTCATATGTCTCCAGCAAGGCAAAGCTGTACTTCTTTCTTATTAAGTATCACAATATGGTCATGCCTGGTGAGAAAAGGAAAGCAGATATAATCATGCAACCTTTCTACCTCAGGCTTTTCCCTTTGCTCCAGGTAGAAGGGTCAGGGTTCTTTTAGATGAAATTTGGCTGGAATTTCTGCACTGATACACAAGAATACAATTCCCCAATCACTGCTGTGCAAGCTGCTTTCAGGCATACAGCTATTCTGGTATTCAGTAACAATAAGGTTTGGATTACATAGGCTTGCATGAAGTACATTTTATGGCAGCAGGATAGTACAACTCAGTGTAAATGTTTAGACATGCAGTTCAGTGGTTCCTAACCCATTACTCAGCCAGGTTTTTTGGTTATCCACAATGACTTTGTATGAAATAGATTTGCATGCACTGCCTCCATCGAATGCATATCTATATCATGCATGTTCCTTGTGGATATTCAGAAAATATGACTGGCTAGGTGTGTCCTGAAGACAGGGTTGAGAACCCCTGCAGTACATAAATCAGAAACAAATTTTCACGCAATATAAATTGAAGAGAAAACCCTATATGGATTGAGTAATTTAAGCATATACCCCAAAATAATAGCTTTATAAAGAACAGAATACAGAACTAACCCAATATGCAAAAGGAGTGGTGGTGGTGGTGGTGATGGTGGAGGAATAGTCAAATGCTTACTTCAGGGGTTGCAAACTCTGGTACTGGAGTGCAACAAACAGGTCTGGTTTTTAGGATATCCACAATGACTATGTATGAGGTATATTTACATGCATTACCTCCATTGCATGTAAATATATATCATGCATATTCATTGTGGATATCCCGAAAACCTCTCCAGAATTGTTTGGGGCACTCCAGGTCTGAAGTTGTCTACCCCTGCCATACACAATGGGCCAGATTTTAAAAAGGCCCGGTGATGCGTGTAAAGCCCTGGGACATGTGTAAGTCCCAGGGCTTGCAAAAAGAGGCGGGGCCAGAGGTTCCAGGCACAATGGCCATTTGCTGCAGTGGGCCGGCGCACGCAACTTACTTCAGCCCCAGGGCTGAAGTAAGTTTTGCAATAAAAAACAGAAGTCATCAAAGGTAGGGGGAAAGGGCGGGGGAGGTAGGGGAAGGGAAGGGAAGGTGAGGTGGGTGGGTAGGGAAGTTCCCTCTGAGGCCGCTCTGATTCTGGAGCGGCCTGTAAGGGAATGGGGGAAGGCAGCGTGGCTCAGAGCGAGGCTTGGTGAGCACAAGGTGCACAATTGTGCACCCCTTGCGTGCGCCGACCCCGGATTTTATAACATGCGTGCGCATATTATAAAATCGGGCATACATGTGTGTGCGCCGGGTAGTGCACGCACATGTACGCCCACGCTCTCCTTTTTAAAATCTACCCCAATATGTATAAGTTTTTCCTAACATTGGTTAAGGGGGCAAAGCAATTCGTAAACCACCTAAAAAAGGAATCTATGAATCATTATTAGCAGAGCAGTCTATATATTTTAATATGTAATCTGTTTTGTTATATGGATTATGTTGTTTTTTATTATCTGCTGTATAATATTTTTTATTTCATTTTAAGTTGTATAATGTAATTGTTAATTGTGGATTATCTTGATTGAAAAGAAAAATTGAAACATTGAAAATAAATTAAAATATAGTGCCAATCATAGTCAGAGATTAATGCAGGTTCTATTGAGAGGACAAAGTGTTTCATTTTTAAAGTCTGTAAATTTCATATGCAGTAGAAGGTATTGTACAATTCAATAAAGCAAATTTATTAACATTCTGCTTGTATTCCTAATTGGTGGTGTTGTGATTCTGGCCACTGCACGGCCTCCTCTCCACCAGAGGACCCCACTGAGCCTGGCTCTGAACTGTTCTCCAACATTCTCTGGCTCCTGTCCTCAGCTTATGGTTCGGCCTTCATGCCTGCAGGGGACCTCCACGAGTTCATTCCCCTGGCTGACCAACCCCTTCTCTCGTACTGGTACCACACCCAGACTCCAGCCCTACTTAACTCTGTCTCCCATGCCTCAGTGCTTTGAAATCGAGTCCTTTTTGGCTCCCTGCTCTAGCTCTTTCTGCCTTGTGGCTTTCTCAAGCCATTCCTAACCTTTTCTCTTGGCCTCCAAGCCTTCTGTCTCCAGCCTTGCTTTTCCCTGTTTCTTGGCCTCTGGGCCTCCTGTTCCCATTTTGCCGTGATCATGCCTTGTCCCTTCTTTACCTGGTGGCTTGCCCTTAGCCTCTCTGTATCCTGACCCCTATCTAGCTCTGAGACCCCCAGGTCTCTCCCTGCATCTAGGCTGCCTTCAGGTCCTCTATGATCCATGTTCTGTGTAGTCCTTGACCTGATCCAATCTGTCTTATCCCAGTCTGTCTTCGCCTAGCCCCTGTTTCCATTCCTATGCTTGCTTACACTCAGCCCCTGTCTGTTCCAGGGTTCCGGTTCCATGCTTACCTCCACCAGCTATAAGCTTACCCTCACTCTGTTCCTGTGTTCCAGTTCCATCCTTACCAGCACCCAGCTCCAGTGTTCCAGTTCCACCCTTAACTAGCACTCATCTCCAGTGTTCCAGTTCCACCCTTAACTAGCACTCATCTCCAGTGTTCCAGTTCCACCCTTAACCAGCACTCAGCTCCAGTGTTCCAGTTCCACCCTTAACCAGCACTCAGCTTCAGTGTTCCAGTTCTTCACTTACCCTCACTCTGTTCCTGCGTTCCAGTTCTACCCTTACCAACAGCTCCAGTGCTCTGGTTCTACCCTTACCTGCACCCAGCTCCACGCTTACCCTCACTCTGTTCCTGTGGTTCCAGCTCTACCGTTACTAGTACTCAGTTCCAGTATTCCAGTACTGCAGTCCAGCCAGCACCTTGTTCCTGTGCTCCAGCCTCACCGGACCATTCACACCCCATTCCAGCCTTGTGCCACTCTAGTAGGTGGTGTCTATAGCATGCCCTTTCTAGCTGCCCTTCATTCCCAACAGGTGGGAAATGATGTTCAGCAATAGTTTTTAGAATTTACGAAGATCTCTATTCCTAGAATACCTATCCCTGACTAAAAAAAAAAATCCTTGCAGAGGACCTTCCATCACTCATATCCTTTGCTAGAACCTCCATCTTCATGAAGACTGTACAGTATAGTATTCAGAATAGACCAGATTTGTCCATAACCCAGTATTAATAGTCCTTCCTAGAAACAGATAAAGCAGACTACACAAATCTCTATCTTTCTTTAACTCACAGGTCCTCTGACTAGTCAGTATGTAACAGAAACCACTTAGGCCTAGTTAGGCAACATTGTGATCATGGAGCAATAGGCGCAATAGACAGTAGTAAATTAGATACTAAATAAACCTAACAAACGGGTCGATACTCTAAGGCCGCGGTAGAAACAGTGCGGCAGTGTCAGGCGCACCCTCGCTCCCCGCACGCACAGTTCTCTTCACCTACCGCTCGATACTCTCTTCAAATTGCATGCAAATGCATGCCGCGGCTGCGAAGCCTTAGGCAAGCGTTAGGCCCGCGCAACCCATTTTACTGTATAGAGCGCCTATACAGTATCCTGGGTTCGCGGGTCTAACGCTTCACGGCCGCGCTGGTATCTGTTATTTCAAATGTCATTTCAAATGACATTTGAAATGACAGGTACCAGGAAGTGGACAGTTATGTCCCCCGATGCTCAGCAAACTTTCCCCCAGACCCCGCTTACCTGCCCTGGCCCCGTCCGGTCTCTGGTCCAGCCCGTCCGGTCTCCAGTGCAGCCCCAGTCCGGTCTCCTGCAGCCCCGTCCGGTCCCCTCCTCCCGAAGCAAAAAAAAAAAAAAAAACCGAAAAAGTAGCAAGGCTCGGGCCTGCTACGGTAGTCCCTTCTCCCTTCTCCTCTCCTCCCGATTTCGGCGCTCAAGGCGGCCGGGTGGGCGTGCATTCATCCAGGCAGAGGGAGCCGGCGGCGAAAGCGGCCACCGGCTCCCTCTGCCTGATTATGCACGGCCCCCGCCGGCAGTGAATGAATGCCCGTGCAATTTCGGCGCTCAAGGCAGTCACATGCCGTGACGTTGTGACGTCACGGCATGTGACGTCACGGGCATTCATTCACTGCCGGCGGGGGCCGTGCATTCATCCAGGCAGAGGGAGCTGGAGGCCGTTTTCGCCGCCGGCTCCCTCTGCCTGGATGAATGCACGCCCACCCGGCCGCCTTGAGCGCCGAAATCGGGAGGAAGGGAGAAGGGAGAAGGGACTACCGTAGCAGGCCCGAGCCTTGCTACTTTTTCGGTTTTTTTTTTGCTTCGGGAGGAGGGGACAGGACTGGGGCTGCACCGGAGACTGGACGGGGCCTTGAGCGCCGAAATCGGGAGGAGAGGAGAAGGGAGAAGGGACTACCGTAGCAGGCCCGAACCTTGCTACTTTTTCGGTTTTTGTTTTTTTTTTGCTTCGGGAGGAGGGGACAGGACTGGGGCTGCACCGGAGACCGGACGGGGCCAGGGCATGTAAGCAATGTTTTTACACTTTTTTTACACCATTTTTTACACTTTATTCCCGTTTTAATTTTCGAACACCACACTAACACCCACTAACACCAAGTAGAGGGTGGCGGTAAACTAACACGTTAAGGCCGCGGCAAAATAGTGGGTTACAAAGGAGATAATCTGAGCGCGCGTCACAGTATCGTAGGGGAATAGCTAATTCCTTCATTATACAGCTAATTCGTTCATTTACATATATACATGCTGCGTGCGGAAAGGGTTATCCGTCTGTTTTAAGAAGCGCGCTAAGGACGCGTGAAACTGGAGACTGTATCGCTGGATCGCCTTACGCGTCCGAATTGTGCGCTCCCAGCTCGTTACAGACGGGAAATCTTCAACCGCACGTTACAGTATCGACCTGAAAGAGATGTGGTCAGTTTAATGTATTCAAAAGTCCAAAAGAGTCATGTTTCACCATAGTTTTCATGTAGGACTGCCAATTCAGTGTACATAGCTTGCCCTAGCTTGTACCTTATTGCTTGTTTGGCTTCACCTTGGACCCAGTCCTAGCCTCACATGTGGGCGAGATAGTGGCATAGTTATAATGGAACTCCAGCAAGGCCTAGGACATGGATCCCAAATACTATAGAAGTCATAGAAATCACAAGATGCTCAGCTGCATCATGACACAGCCAGAAGCTACAAGTTGACAGTTAACAATCATCAGTCACAGTCTAGACATATTACAGTTAGATTCCCTAGTTGACATCTATATGCATCTGAAGATATCCACATGTACATTGGATGCATAGTATCACATGTTCCTGCAAAGACACAAGTGTCAGCACTGACTCAGTGCGTACATAGCAGACCTTCACTTATAGCATTTTGAGAAACACAAATCATATATTGTGGCAATCCCAAACTTCTCACAGGTCATTGTAAGCTAGCATATCTCATTGGGGTTGCTACATCTAGATAAGCAAACAGTCAACTCTCATGTACAGATGGTAAGAGCCTTGGCCCTTGGGCTGTCATGTTGTTATGCTAACTGCTCAGGGAGGTTAGACAAGGATGCTGGTCTGACTATCTGAAGGCTGCATTGAGATTAGGATGGTGTTGTTGAAAGTCAGCTCTGAAACATATAGGTCAGAGATTATTTAGTGATGATAATAAAAGAATCTACATGTCACATAATAAAAGGTTCACATCAGTGAAACCAAGGCAAAGCCGTAGCCTGACATTTCACAGGTAGCCATTGGGAAATATTGAAATGTCAGAGCCCTGCAATGCCCTTTGCCTGTCCAGTTCAGGGCTAGTTATATTGTCCTACTATATAGGTACATAGAAAATCTATATAGTTTGTTCATTCTGATTGCTAGTTACAGTTTACAGTCCTTATCCTGTCTGTGGCTACTCTTAAAGCAAATAGGCTGAGGACTCCAGGGGAGACAAACTAGTAGAATTGTCATTTTCCAAGCTGAGTCACGACCTTCAGGTTTGATGTCCTTGCTTGTCCACATGGCTGCCCTGACTTGTACCCAACATAGCTGAGCTGCTGTCCTAAAGAATGGGTGTCCTGTAGTAGGGATGTGAATCGTTTTTTGACGATTTAAAATATCGTCCGATATATTTTAAATCGTCAAAAATCATTAGAGCCGCAATACAATAACAATTCCCCCGATTTATCGTCAAAAAATCGTAAATCGGGGGAAGGGGGAGGGGAAGGGGGAGGGCGGGAAAACCGGCACACTAAAACAACCCTAAAACCCACCCCGACCCTTTAAATAAATCCCCCACCCTCCCGAACCCCCCCCAAAATGCCTTAAATTACCTGGGGTCCAGAGGAAGGGTCCCGGTGTGATCTTTTACTCTCGGACCTCTGGTGCTTGTAGAAATGGCGCCGGCGCTACCTTTGGTTTTTCCGTACGGAAAAACGATTTGCGGCAGGAGATCGCTCCCGGACCCCCAGGGACTTTTTGCCAGCTTGGGGAGGCCTCCTGACCCCCACAAGACTTGCCAAAAGTCCAGCGGGGGTCCGGAATGAACTCCTGCAGTCGAATCATGTTGTCTACGGCCAGCGCCATTTTGCGCAAAATGGCGGCGCAAAATGGCGCCGGCCGTAGACAACACGATTCGACTGCAGGAGGTCGTTCTGGACCCCCGCTGGACTTTTGGCAAGTCTTGTGGGGGTCAGGAGGCCCCCCCAAGCTGGCCAAAAGTCCCTGGGGGTCCAGCGGGGGTCCGGGAGCGATCTCCTATGCTCCTGACCTCGGGGGACAAAAAACAAAATGGCGCCGGCGCTACCTTTGACCTGTCATGACAAGGCAAAGGTAGCGCCGGTGCCATTTCTACAAGCACCGGTGGTCCAAGAGTAAAAGATCACACCGGGACCCTTCCTCTGGACCCCAGGTAATTTAAGGCATTTTGGGGGGGTACGGGAGGGTGGGGGATTTATTTTAAAGGGTCGGGGTGGGTTTTAGGGATGTTTTAGTGTGCCGGTTTTCGATTTTCACGATTTTCACGATATTTAAAAAACCCAAACGGCGACGATCCGATTCCCTCCCCCTCCCAGCCGAAATCGATCGTTAAGACGATCGATCACACGATTCACATCTCTATCCTGTAGTGTTTGAGCATTTGTGAGTTAGTGGATACCGAGACCAAGACAGGTGTGCTGATAGACTCTCAGTCATCAGTTCTGTGCATAGCATTAAAGCTAGAGAAGATGTTGTCAGCTGATGACCTCATGAGCCGACAACAATCCTGTTTCTGAAACCTTCCATTGTACAACATATATAGGCCAACAGCTACCAGAGTTTTCATGTGGTAGACATAATGTCTTCTGCACTTTCAGTGTTGTTATATAGAAAGACAAGCATGTAAGGGCACATGTGGCCTGGAGGGGCCCATGTTTGTAACAAGGAAAAGGTAGTGAGCATACATGCTTCTGACAGATGCCTTTCAGGCTGCTAGACAATCAGTCTTCTCTGAGAAGTAATGACTCTGACTAACTCATTAGCAGGTAGGGGCAAGCTTGGCATAGACATCATTGATGGTTGATGATAAACAGGCTAGGAACAGTAAAACGGGGCTTCAATAGGTAACCAAAGTGCTGGATGTAGTCTGTAAACAACAATGTCCTAACCAATGTGTGTTTCTGGGTGTGTTTGGGTGAGTGGTGTGCTCTGTTAACCTCTGTCTATATCTGTATCTGGAGGTGATGTTGGGCTCGAAGTTCTCTTCCTTACCACACCAAAGCCTACACCAGAGCATGCACAGTGTGTGCACACACCCAATTATCACAAAATGGCTTTGGATACAAGTAATCCTGTGCTTCCACTTTTTTCAAAGAATGCTATAGCTATGCTAAATGTGTAGGTGGGGAGAAAATGGCCTCATGCATTGTTACCAAAAATTCCACCTTGGCCTAACTCTGTTTATTCATTCAGTCGAGAGGCATGTGTGGGAATTGGCAGTGTCAGAGTTCAGAGGATAAGTAGATATCTGCCTGTAGTGTATACCTCCCCCCCCCCCCAGCACTTGTGGCTCTCCCAGCTAGTACCTGGAGTGGGCCTATTCATTTGGGTATTGAGCAAATAAAGCCACCATATGGCCAGACCTTGTCAGCATGATCCAGCATGTCCTGTTCTACTCACTATCTGGCATACTTAGTGAACAGGTATTCTAAATTGCAGGAAATATCATGAGTACACATTGTTCAAGGCTGGCACCAGATTTCATTGAAAGGTTGGAATTCCTTAAAATAAATTCACCTTTGTTGAGTTTCCTACAATTTTTATACATGGCAGGAAGACTGAGTATACAGTCAGCTACAGAGAGCCAATGCCCTTGCATATATTATTGGCTCTCAGCATCTTTCTGTGTTATTGCCTGGTCCCTTACCTGTCGTTGCTCAGTTGGTCTTCCAGCTCCTCATTCTCTGATTCTCTCACCATAGTTATTTTGCCCTTCTTTTCTGTTATTAAGCAGGGGTATATTGCCCCAATGTTAAGACTCGCAGTTCACAGATTGGCCCCACGAACCACTGCACTTATCCCCAATGCTACCATGACTATGCAGGCTCCAGTTCTTCCGATGACTCTGAAGCCAATCTCTGATTACATACTCCAACTCCTCCCTGTGATTTCCTAGGTGTATGTGCCATACACAGCAGCTCTTCAAGGGCCAGTGATGGGAAAAAAAACCCTGCAATGCCCTTGGATAAAGTGGGAAAAGAGCCACAACCCAACCCTATATAAGTGCTCCTTGGACCTTCCTGCTTTGCCTCAGCAATGGGTCTCCTGCCTTGAGTTCCTAGTTTCTGTGTCCTGCATTCTTAATTCTTCATCCTGCCTTACCTTGTCAGTCTTGCCTCTCCAGCCTGGCCTCATCCAGCCTTGTCTCAGCCTGCCTGCCTTGTTCAGCCTGCCTTGTCCTTTCATCTCATCCAGTGTCTTCAGTGTGTATTCATCTACCCCTGGCCTGACTCTCCAGATATTGACCTCTTGACCTGACCACAATTGCCTGCCACCTAGACCTGACCACATGCCTGGACCTGACCATGATTGCCTGAAACCTGGAACTGACCTCTGGCCTAGATCTGCCTTCCATGTTAGTCGCCTGCCTCGACCTTGACCTGTCTCTGACTCCATTAGCTAGCTGCCTACCCTGACTTCGGCATGCTATTAGACTCTTCTTCTCTTCACTACCCTAGGGATCCACTTAAGTCTTGCCAGCTGTCAGAACCCAACAGCATAACCTGAATGGAAAGCAGTGGGTATAAGTGAAGCTCCAGGCTGTCCCACTCAAGGCACATTTATCAGCTGCCAGTGTAGACTTAAAATGTTTCACCTACATTGCTGCATTAACTACACCGCAACACAAAGGGCTCACACCCATGCTACCCTTCACAGTTTGCTGAAGCCGTCAGCTCAGTGAACTTGGCTCAGACCACTGCTCCTGCTGGGCCAGTGCACCAGCTTTAGCAGCAGCAGTACCAGCTGAATACCATGGCCCGGTATCTCCAAGTTATGGCTGCCCAGCCTGCTCTAGCTTCTGCTCTGCCACCCATGATACAGCCAACTATTCCAACCCTTCACCTGCTTCCACCACCAAGGTACGATGGGGATCCAGGGCAATCAGTGTCAGATACAGTTCAAACTAGAGGAACCTTTGTTTCCCACTGATCATGTCAAGATTACTTATATTCAATCCTTGCTGAGTGGCTCTGCCCTGGCCTGGACCTCTCCCCCTCTGAGAAAGAGATAACCATCTCCTGGAAGATTTGAATTGTTTCTTGCAAGAATTCTGGCAGATCTTCAATGAGCCTGGCTGCACGGCTTCCAAGGTGTAAGAACTTCTGCAGGTCCGACAAGGTTCTCAGTCTGTGAAGGAGTATGCAGTACACATTCACACCCTGGCCTCTGAACTTTAGTGGGGCAGTGACAGTCTGATTGCAATTTTTAGGCAAGGTCTTGCAGAGTGTATAAAGGATGAGTTGGATGCCAGGGATCTGCCTGAGACATTGCAGGGTCTAATCAGCCTAGCCATCCTCTTAGACCTAAGATTCCAGGAAATGACCAAGGAAAAGGGGCTCGGTCTGCCACCCTGTCTGTCTTGCCCCTAGTTTCTAGTGACCAGTGACCTCTCGCTCACCTCCAAGTCAGGACCACACCAGTTGATGCCATGCAAGTTGACTGATTCAAGCTGTCTGCAGAGGAGAAGCAAAGGTGCCACAATCTCAACCTGTGCCTATATTGTGTATCATCACAATTTGCTGTCCAAATAAGCTGGTAAATTCCAGAACCTAGGCCTAGTGGGAGAGGCTACTTTAGGTCATCCTTGCACCTCTCCACAACTGTTAATACCACTACGTCTATCTCTAGGAGACATTTTCAAGGATGCCCTTGCCTTCTTGGATATTAGCACAGATAGCAGCTTCATCCTTGAGGTTTTGGTCCATAACTACCAGATACCAACAGTTCCCATGGACACTCATCTCTCAGTCTTGTCTGTATACAGAGAACCTTTGCCTGGACATGTTGCACATGCCACTATACCCCTTACTAAGCAAACAGGGATTCTGCATAAAGAACTAATCAGCCTTTACATCTTGGCTAAGGAAGTCAATGCAGTCATCCGGGACCTCCCGTGGTTTGCACTTATTCAGTCCCACATTGATTAGGCTACACTACAGATCACCAAATGGAGCCCTAGCTATCATAAACAATGCCTTGCCAAAGTTTTGCTTTTGGTGCCCATGGTTCGGACAGTTACCTCAGAACTCCTGTATCTGCCACCACAATACTCAAAGTTTGCTGATGTGTTCAACAATAGCAAGTGAAGGTCCTGCCACCTCATCGCTCCTACAGCTATGCCATAGACTTAGTTTCCCGCATCGACAAACCTTTTCCGTCGGAAAAAAATCAGCAGAACCAGAGGTCACGAGCTGAGGCTCCAGGGAGGAAGACTAAGAACCAATGTCAGGAAGTATTTCTTCACGGAAAGGGTGGTGGATGCCTGGAATGCCCTTCCGGAGGAAGTGGTGAAGTCTAAAACTGTGAACGACTTCAAAGGGGCGTGGGATAAACACTGTGGATCCATCAAGTCTAGAGGGCGTGAATAAAGTGGAGGCATTCAAACACTGCACGGAGCGGCAGTAGCCACAGCGGCATTCAAACACTGCACGGAGCGGCAGTAGCCACAGAGGCATTCAAACACTGCACGGAGCGGCAGTAGCCACAGAGGCATTCACGGAGCGGGATGCCCGTGGCCAGTAGTTGGTGTTCCACCTTCACGGAGCGGAAGGATGGAGGGCTGCTATTTCCAAAAAAAAAATAAACAAAAAAATAAAAACGGGTGGGTAAGAGTATGGGGCAAGGAGGTGGCCTGCTTGTTACAGTGGTTGCTACCCCCAATTGAGCTGGATGTCACTTGGATGCAGATTCAAAGCTGCTCTCTAAATTGGGTGGAGGGGAATTAGGGCTGGAGGGTACTGGAAGCCAATAGTAACAGGTGGGAGAGAGAAAAAGGGAAAAAAAAAATGGATAAAGTGCGTAGCTTGCTGGGCAGACTTGATGGGCCATTTGGTCTTCTTCTGCCGTCGTTTCTATGTTTCTATATCCATTCTCTGCTCCTGCAATAGAGGCTATGACCAAATATATTAAAAATAATTTGGAACAAGGCTTCATTTGCCCCTCTTCATCTTCTGCTGGGAATGGATTATTTTTCTTAGGGAAAAAGTATGTTTGTTACTTCCCTGCATTGACTATCATGGTCTTAACTCTATTACCAAGAAGAACTACTATCTTTTTCTCTTGATCTCTGAGCTCTTTGATCACCTTCAGGGTATGCAAATATTTATCAAACTGGATGTTTGGGGGGCATGCAACCTGATCAGAATCCGAGAAGGTGATGAATGGAAGACTGCCTTTAACACTTTTGATGGAAACTATGAATACCTAATGATGCCCTTTGGTTTGTGCAATGCCCCCACAGACTTCCAATTTATGGTCAACGAGATCTTCTGTGACCTACTCTACTCCTATGTGGTAGTTTACCTGGATGATATCCTAGTCTCTAAGTCCTTGATGGAGCATTGGCATCATGTAAAACAGGTCCTCCAGAGACTCCATGAGCACCACTTCTATGCCAAGTTACAGAAGTATACCTGTGGGGTCACAGGATGCTGGGCTTGATGGACCCTTGGTCTCAACCAGTATGGCTTGTCTTATGTTCTTATGTTTGTCAACATAGCTTCCTGAATAGGTCTGTAAAACAGAAGGTGAGTAGGACTTTCAATCATATACTGTAAGTCACTTTCCCAAGTGCATGATGGCTATGTTATAGAAGGTGGCAGGGTGCTGGCAGGAGTGGGATATATGAAGGCAGAATTTCTTCTATTATATTATGACTGCTGGGGATACGTACGAGTTGATAAACTGATGGAACCCTTGTGTATGAGAGATGAGATTTCAATGCCTAGTTCTCCTAGTCTTGCTAGCTTGTGTTGGTGTGTGAAATGAGGTTGAGTGCTGCACAATGTATGTAATAAAAAGGTATAAGGCTATCCTTTCATGGACAGGGCAGTTGTCACTGAAGGATAAAGACTAAAGAATGTGTAGGTTAAAAAAATTGGTGTTAACGTTTTGGCACATGCTGGTCTTGCATACTACAAATTTCTCCTGTATTGTAGCATATTAGAAAACAAACCGGTAACCGATCCAAGATGGCTAGCAGCAAACAAACAACATGGTGGAATCGGTATAAAATGGACTTTATTGAATCTTGCCCAAGATTCAATAAAGTCCATTTTATACCGATTCCACCTTGTTGTTTGTTTGTTGTAGCATATTAGAACATTGGTGGGGGAAGGGGGAGGTATCAGAGAGTCACTGTTATAAGTGATTTGGTATGTACGTGTATTGGGATTTTCCTGTATTCATGCCTTTGAAGTTAGTATGAATACATGTTACAGGCAGTATGCAAATCAGGTGGCATGGAGACTGAAATGTGAGCAGATAGTTTTATCATTTTATCCTTATTATGCATTGACATAATGACCTGTGCATATTCAGTTCCGTTTCATCTCCTTTAACTATAGAGGGTTGATGTCACCCTAGTGATTTTGTGTATCAGAAAAGGGATAAGAAGAGTCGGAGAAAGTTCTTTTTCACTCAACGCACAATTAAACTCTGGAATTTGTTGCCAGAGGATGTGTTTAGTGCAGTTAGTATAGCTGTGTTTAAAAAAGGATTGGATAAATTCTTGGAGGAGAAGTCCATTACCTGCTATTAAGTTCACCTAGAGAATAGCCACTGCCATTAGCAATGGTAACATGGAATAGACTTAGTTTTTGGGTACTTGCCAGGTTCTTATGGCCTGGATTGGCCACTGTTGTAAACAGGATGCTGGGCTTGATGGACCCTTGGTCTGACCCAGTATGGCATGTTCTTCTTCTTATGAGTCAGACATTTTGTAACAAGGCTGATAATACATTCTACTACTGTGGGGTGGGCAGGCCCCACATTCCTCAATATACACTCATTGTCCAATTCAACCTACTGTATAGCCTCTATTCAAGCTTTGAATATTATTTTTTTTATTTGCTGATCTTCCTGAATAGCCATTTATCTTAGCCTCCTTTTTGGCCTACAACTGGAAGGCCTCAGAGAAAGCCTTCATTATGGTTAAGCTATTAAAGCTCTGTATTTTTTCCTCAGCTGTAGTTATTACTTTCCATTACTGGGGTTCATTGCAAGTTGTTTCATTTTTTATATTTGTAAATGAATATATATTTATTTTATTTTAAGAAAACACTGTAGAACAAACAAGTTGTACATTATAAAGTTTTGCATTGTTAATGAGTCTTGCCTTGGTGGTCTTTGGTCAAAGAAATATGTGTATCATATGATTCTTTTCCATTTTATAGGAATGATTATGCAGAGAAATTAATTAAAAAGTACATGAAAATAATCTGACCTGTTGAATTTATATTTTTGAAAAAACTATGCATGAATGCTTAGTACTAGCAGTTTGAATGGCATTGATTATGTTAGCTATGATTTTTAAATTTCTGTGGAAAATAGGTGACAGATTTGTGTGCATGAAGGTACTGCAATCTTATGGTGTCATATTTGTTGAATTAATATAGCTACGAAATGACAAATAGATGTTAAAGATGATGGGGAAAAATCCAAATGACATAGACTTTAGAACACTTTCAAGAATTAGTGGTGTCATATGGTTATGTTATCTCAGATAGTTTGAAGAGAGAAAAAAGGGAAGAACATTGCAAAATGCATTTATTGGAAGATTGCTTGGGTCTCAGGTGTGGAACTATAAGCATAAGCAAATCCATTTCAAATTTGTTGAAATGCCATCTGGGCCTACTTGTTTCAGATTCTGTAAGTCTGACTAGAATCATGTATTTTAAACAGAATGAAGCAACATCTTTTAGGTAATGATTCATCTAGTGAACTCTGACATAATACATGGCCCGCAAAAGTCATTTTTTGTCCATAACAGAAAGGGTCAGAAGTAGTCAGACGTAAATTGGTAACATGACAGCTACAAGAGTAGCATTACTGCTTGCTTTGTGTAGGAACAGTAATGTAATCATAAAGGAGACAATTCATCAATTTAGAAGCCAGAAAGGAGACTGAGGTGAAGAGATATGGGATAGGGGCAGATGAATATCTTTTATGCTCTGTTGAGTTTGAAAAAATATTCCTCATGAGCCTGAATAGAGATAATAGATCTATAATGAGATTATAATCAGGGATTTTAGGCACAGCCTGCCTCATTTATATATCTATATCTATATGTCTCATTATTCCTTTTCAGACAGTCACTCTTATGATAGCAACATTTGAAATTGGACATAGGAAGCTCACAGAGCATGTTCAAGAAGTAATGTCAACTTCATCTAATGGCTTGAAGCTAAAACAGTTGTCTACCCTGCCTCATTTAATTATCCTTTCACTTATTCAACTTGGCTCAATAGAATATAACGGAGAAAAACAATATCAAGACACCTAGAAAATATCTAATTATGCACAGAGAAACACAGTGACCTATAAAAGTAGAAAACATGAAGAATGAAGATCGGCATATGTATGTGAAAACATTACAAAACATGTTTTCTATGTCATTAAATGGCAACTACCTTGCCTCTTAGGGTACAGCACTGCATTTTTAGCTGGACAAGCATATCCATTTTTTGTTAATTATTATTGTTTATTTTCAATACCCTAAAGAGGAGAACTATATATACACAACATATTGCATACAGGTAAAATTAGCTCGTAATCTGCATGACTAACTGAAGCAAAGACAGAGCGATTTCTCCAGGGTCACAAGTGACAACAAGAGCTGCATGATTTTAACTCAGCTTATATTGCACATATTGGCACAGGACAGCAAGAATAGGAATAGCAGGAAATACAGCCTTGTCCATTTATTTATTGAAAACCATTTAGATTGCCTCCCCAGTCTGACAAGAGCACGCAAAGTGGTTCACAAGTCTAAAAGTGATAATTTAAAACCTAGCATAAATGAAAGCATAAATAAAATAACAATCCAAGCCTCATAACAGCCCTATCCCTGCCTCACTAAGTCAGCCATTAAATATCGAGAGCTATGACATACCATCTCGCTGATATTAATCAGGAAACAAAAAGGTCTTCACTATTTTTCACAAGGATGAATAATTTGACTCTAGATGTACCTCCAAAGGAAAGGTATTCCATAGCTGAGGTGCTGTGACTGAAAAAGCCCTAAATCTATTAAATATGACCTGCAGCTCCTGAAAAGTAGGGGTTCTTAATAAACACTCCTGACTAGATTGGAGATTTCATTTTGGTTCATACCACACTAGTCTAGTGGATAGATTAGAAAGACACTTGTCTCTCAATGCCTGAAAAGTAAAAGTAAGCAATTTAAACTTCACTCCTGCTGTTACTAGAAGCCAGTGTAATTAGTGGAATGGGGATTAAGCTGGCCCTTCTAGTGCTGCCTGTTATCATGCTGGCTGCAATATTTTACAAGATCTGCACCTTGTCAGTTGCTTACCAGTTTGGCTGGTAAACAAATGTATGGATCATTGCAACAGTCGATGAGGCTTATCACCAATGAATGCATTACTGCTTTCATGGCCTGTTGATCTAAAAGTGGTTTCTACTATTTGTCCTGTCTCTATTTGAAATATTCCCCCTGAATTACTGAATAGATAATATGTAATTCCAGTGTCAGACTAGGATCCAACAATTCCGAAGTCTGTAATTTCCTTAAAAGAGGTCATACTGGAACGATTCACTTGCAGGACTGGGTAAACAAATTGAACATCCAACTTATCAATACCTATAATTTCATTTTTTTTGGCTGTTGGCAACTAATTTACTGTCCCTCATCTAATCCACTATTGCAGCCTGTATAATTGCCCATCACAGAAACTGAATCTTTACTTATGGTCATGAAAACTTAACTGCATGTCATTGGGATATAGATAGCTGATCAAGCTAAAAATCCAGGTAGGTATCCAAGGGGACAGTATTAATATTGAAAAACAGGGAAGAGAGGAAGTTCCACTAATATTCCCTCAACTTACATTCTTATTGGTACGGTAGATGAAATACCAATTACCTTAATTGTGAATGCTCTGTCTGAAAGGAACAATTTGATCCAGTTGATGGCATTCTCTTTAAGGCTCTGCTTTCTACATCTGTCAAGTAAGATATAATGAATGACAAAATCAAGCACAAGTTGGTAAATGACCCCGATAAGTCCAGCATCATGATCAGAGCTGATTCTGCGTGATCCAGCTGAAAAAGAATATCATCAAGTAAGACAAGCAAGATAGATTCTTTGCTGCAACCTGCACAAAAACCTACCTGACTGGGAACTAGCCCATCAGTTTCTTCCAAAGAATCAATGACTTGTAAAGCAACTACCTTGTCAATGATTTTTGTAAGGTCAGGATCAGGAAGATGAGCTAGTAGTTAAAGTACAGAGCTGGGTCCACATTAACTTTCTTTATAATTTGTTGGCAATAAAGATTATCAAAAGAAAGATAAGGTGATACTTTTTTACTGGATTAGCATAATACATTTCTTGACTAGCTTTTAGGAGATATTGTTTCCTTCATCTGATTAGAATAGAATGAGAAAATTTGGTGCAATTACTCATTCTTTCAGTCAAGTTGTTAAATGACAGCCCTGATACAAAGAAGTATTTACTATCTTTTGTAAACAACACAATACTTTATTGATGTAAATATGAGGGATCAGAATACAAACTACAGTAAGTTGAGTGGACCTCACTCAGGTCATTTTTAATTTAACGACCAGAGATAAACAATGGAATTTGTCTGAAAACTGATTATTCCTATTTTAGCTCTCTAAAACTCCAGAAACTTCTGAGATGGTTAATACCACTGTCTTTTTCCACTCACTTGCAACTGTAACCTTCCTGATAAACTCCTATTGTTAATGACAAAATATGACGCAAACTGTTTCGCATCATGGCCTTCAGAATACATAAATAGCCCTTTGGAGGAATTACCCTACAGCCTCGATACTACTTTAAACATCTTTCTTACTCTATTGCAAGCATTACTAATCAGATTTCAGTAAGTCCTTTCTTTGCCTTGATAGGTTAAGACATCTATTAGTGGCTACCCTTCATTCAGATTTTTGCCTGGCACAATGATATTTTCTCTAAAGTCATTCCAGGCATCAAACTGATCTGATAACCAGAGGAGAGAATTTTTCTGATGTACTTGGGTCTATATCACAGAATGACTCAATCTATTGCATGTATATAAATAAAAAAAAACAACAATATCAATCTTGTAGGACTGCACAGAGAGCATACTCAATAGTAATGCCATTATATAGGGATGCTGCACCGTCATGTGTTCTGCTCTTGCTAGGTAAAGCAAAACCATCAGTTACATTGGGAAAGTGACCTTGGGCAAATCACTCATAGTGAAGCAGTACAGTACCGGCTAATATTTGTCTTCAGATATACAGTCAAACATGAAATGAACAAACAATTAACATTTCCTTATCACCCTCTCCCTGAAGGGGCCATAAATAAACCAGAAAATTAACAAAATATTTGCTTATATTATTTACAATATTCATTTGTATAGTCTGTTTTAGTTTTGAACCATGGCTGTTTCTTCATAGATTTAATGATACATGAACATGATTTATGGATATAAGTGCAAATGTATATGTATTATAGATTAGGCAATTCTCCAGAAACACACACTGATTCCAGACATAATGGTAGAGTGATTCCAGGTATAACAGCAGATTTTATTATAATCTTGGTTGTTTGTCTATGACAAAGTAGATAGTAGATAAAGATACCAAATATAATTAGCAGATAATATATGGTAAAGATATATATATATATATATATATATATATATATATATATATATATATATATATATATATATATATAGTTACAAACAGCACATGCAGTAAAATGAACAAAGCTCACTTTCTTTTATGCTGGGGGGACTCCAGTTCCAACCAAGTGAGGGTCACACACAGCTCCTGGCACGTCTAGTAGTCCAAGATGAAGTGCCAATTCTTTACCAAGTCACACTGTCTTTTATACTATCATAGAAACAACTTGCATAAGAAATCTTGCTCAATTTTACCCATGCTTATCATGAGCCTGTACAGATAAATCCTGTTTACCAAAACTGTTCCCTTTATCTTGCAAGAATATTCCCAGGTTGTTCACTTGAACTCTGATCTTATGATGATTATTCAGTTGGTGATAGAGTCTGGGACTCAAAATACATTTACTTATCATTCTACTACACCAGTCCAGACTAGTGGGTTATCTCTACTTACCAGCAGATGAAGACAGATGACAAACTCTTTTTCAGTGACATCATTACTTGGTATATAGGCTGTTGATGCTCCAGTAATAGTCAGCATTTCCGTCTCCAGCCAATGGTGGAAACATGCTTTACTAATGCAATAGGATTTCTTGGCTCCTAGGTCCCCAGGGCTAGGTCTTTGGGCTTCGTCGCTTGTGGAGCTTGCTCCCAGGGCAATACGCTGCATGTGCTTTTCTCTGATAGAGAAAGATCTCGAACCCTAAGGCAAACAACATTTGTGATTGTTTCCCTAGTGGAACAAGCCTGTATCATAGGGTTTCCTTCAGGGCCTGGTTGAGCAGAACCCTGGATTGTGGCTCCTGGGTTCTCTTGTGGGCTTGGTTGAACAAAGGTCTGAATAGTGACTCCTATTTTCGCTTCTATGCCTGGTTGAACAACGTCTGGTAAGTAACTCCCTGATTCCATTTTGGGCCTGGTTCAGCAGAGTCTGGCAGGTGGTTCAGGACCC
The DNA here is from genome assembly GCF_901001135.1 of Rhinatrema bivittatum. NCBI lineage: Eukaryota > Metazoa > Chordata > Amphibia > Gymnophiona > Rhinatrematidae > Rhinatrema > Rhinatrema bivittatum. The sequence continues at coordinate 49,873 of NW_021821233.1, forward strand.
TGCAGGTGGCTCTCATGCTTTCGGCCAAGCCTAGTTGGGAATTGAGAGGTTTGGTAGAGGATGTCTTTGGCAAGTCTCCATCTACTTGAAGCTTGTAGGTGTGGGTTCTCTTCCCCTACCTTCATTCAAATACTGCCCCTGCACTTACCTCTGGACTGACTGGGCTAGGCAGCAGCAGTAAACCTGCTTCTATAAAAAAGAAAAAGAGAGTTTAGCAATTGATCACAGCCTGGTATGCAAGGAACTGGCTTTGTTTTTGTCTTAGCCTTACTCTTGATGAGTGGTTTAGCTCAGATAGGAAAATTCTAATGTGACTCTTTCTGCTAGAGTCTCATTAGATTTGAGCTTCTTTCAAATCTCATCCTGGTGAATTGACTTCCTGTCCATGCTGACCTTGCTGAAAATTTTTGGAACAAGGGCTAAGCTCTTAAATTCCATGAGTCCCCCAGCTGCAGCTATTTCATGGTAAGAACATCAAATTCTGTGTTATGTTTTGCAAGGTTTGGGTGGACCCTTGGACACTGTGGCAGCTGACCATGCCCACGGGGGGAAGTCCCGTGAGGGGCCACAGGTCAGGCTCAGCTCTGGACACACATACACACAGGCCGATACAGAACAGTGCGCTCCGACGGAGTGCACTGTTAACCCGCGATTGGACACTCGTTTTCGAGGAAGGGGTAATAGTGCGTCGAAAACGCGCGTCCAACCCCCCGAACCTAATAGCGCCTGCAACATGAAAATGCATGTTGATGGCTCTATTAAGTATTCCCACACGATTCAGAAAGCAAAATGTGCAGCCAAGCTGCACATTTTTCTTTCGGAAATTAGCGCCTACCCAAAGGTAGGCGTTAATTTCTCCAGGCACTGGGAAAGTGCACAGAAAAAGCAGTTTTTACTGCTTTTCTGTGCACCCTCCGACTTAATATCATGGCGATATTAAGTCGGAGGTCCTGAAAGTTAAAAAAAAGTTTAAAAAAAAAATTTGAAATCGGCCCGCGGCTCGCGGGTTGAAAACCGGATGCTCAATTTTGCTGGCATCCAGTTTCCGAACCCGTGGCTGTCAGCGGGTTTGAGAACCGATGATGGCAAAATTGAGCGTCGGCTGTCAAACCTGCTGACAGCCGCCGCTCCTGTCCAAAAAAAGGCACTAGGGACGCACTAGTGTCCCTAGCGCCTCTTTCTGCCGTGGGCCCTCATTTGAATACAGGATCGTGCGCAGAGGAGAGTGGCTTGTGTGTGCGCCGTGAGAATGGGCATTCACCCCCTCTCCTGCGACTTTTACTGTATCGGCCCGACAGATTTTATCTTTATTTAGACAGTTTGTGAAGCCACCAGAGGTGGCGGTAGTGAGTAGAAGATGGAGCCCGGCTGGGCTAGTATTCCTCAGGGCGCTGGAACAGCAGTTCCTCCAGTAGCAGTGAGTGCTATAGTGAAAAGAACTGAGAGACTGAGTACAATAAGACATTCACAGAGTCCCCAGTATGGAGAAGCCCCGAGATAGGGAGAGCTGGCCCTCAAGGAGCGAGTACCAGATCCCTGGGAGCAGAGACGCGTTGGCAAGTACTCACGCAGCAGTTCCACCTAGGAGATGGCACTGGTGCTGGAACGGAGGCAGGCCCTCGAGGAGCGAGTACCTGGTTCCAGGGAAACAGCTTTGAGGAGTAGATGGTAGTAGTACTCACAGATGGTGTCTGTAGTGAATTCTTCCAAGTAGAAGAGGAGATGGACACAGGCAGTGAGTCAGGGAACATGGGCCCTCAAGGAGCAAGTACCAGTTCCTGATAGTGACCTGAAAGAAGCAGAGAGGCCCCCGAGGAGCGGGTACCTCATTAACAGCAAAGAGTCCAAATAGAAGTTGGAGGCAGAGTAGCTGGGTACGGAGAGTGAATCCTATCGGTAGGCAATCCCTTGCTAACTCAATGGCTGCAATAAACAGTAGGCTTAAATACCCGGGCAGTGTGACGTCATCACAGGGGACGCCCCTGAGATTCACGCCATAGAGGAAATAAGAATGAGGGCCGCACGACACGCGTGCCCTAAGGTACCTGAGGAGCGTGGCGGGAGGCAGCACCCAAACCGGTCCGGGGACACTGGAGAAGATGGCAGGCAGATGCCGCGGCAGCCAGACGTCCACAAGGAGTAGGAGGAGTCGCAGAAAAAGAAAGGTAGGCGGAGTGAAGCCGTCGGGCAGCAATGGTTGCAACATTCTGGGAGTTTGGTGTTAAGCATATTTACCCACTACTTGGGGCTTTGGTGCCCCAAATGGATTCTGGATCTGATTCTTAGAATTCCTGTCTCTCCTTTTGAAATATTTAATCACATGTTTTTGAAGGATATTCCTTAAAGTTGTCTCTTAGTGGCCTTCGCCCAGAGTTATGGTCCTTAATTGACTGTGATCCCTCCTAGTCTTTCAACAAAATTGGTCACTTTTAACCAGTACCAACCTTCTTATCTAAGGTCACATTTTGCCTTCAGTAAACAGGCAGTATCTCTTCCAGTGGCCCCTTAAAAGGGAATTTGATGGTAAGGATAATTGCTCCCCTTATTAAAGGTTCTTGAATCTTCCTCAGGTATTTAAAAGATGACTAATTCCTTTTATATGATAGATTTTTAGCAGACCTCATGGAGTGAAGCAGCTTCAGAATCATCATTGTCTTTGTAAATCAACTAGATGATCCTTTTGGCCTTTGTTGAATGGTCAACAGTTCCCAAGAGTGCTTCATGCTCATTCTATGAGGGCTCCTTTTGAGCATATTCTGCTCTGCCTGTTCCAGAAGACATCTGTAAGCCTTCCACTTCATTTTTACAGTCTCTCATAGATGGTACAGATTAGATGAGCAAACCAAGGGATATACTGCCTTAGGGCAGGCATTCTTGGAGCTGTCCTGTCTTCTTCCTAGCCATGTTGGAATGGGCTTAGGTACATCTCACTAGTCTGGACTGGTACAGCAGGATGATAAGGAAGGTTAAATTTAGTCTTACCTTTTACTTTCCATTCCTTGAAATCCTGCTACACTAGTCCAGGACCTTTCAGGAAGTCAGGGCCTGCACTGTTATCCTTGCCAACAGACCTTGGATTTGGCAGAAAATATCAATCTCACCTTCAAGGTGATCCAGAAACTACTACTTCTGTGCTATTTATCTCTCCTCTGGCACTGCTTGGCAAGTGTAATGCCATACAAAGACATGGGGGATACAGTCCCTTCTGAGTAGAGTTTGCTTTCTAAGCAGAAGAGTCCCTCTTGTGTCTCTTATTTATTGTTCTTAAAATTAATTGTGTTTTAGGGGCAGTTGGTGTTTGCTATTATTTTGACATAAGAATACTGACTATTGCCAGTGCAACACTAGCATATATACCAAGTGATAATGTCACTGAAAAAGGTATGTTTTCTGTCTCCATCTTCTAGTAAACATAGATAACCCATTATTCTGGATTGGTATAGTAAGAATCAAGGAAAGGAAATAAACAGGTAAAACTAAATTTCCCATCTCTTACATTCCATCAGTGGACCCAGAATATATCTTTTAACTGACTACTATATATACATTTCCTGGTTCTTCCCTGATGATGTGGTGACTATTGTATTCATGGCCATATGGGTGGTAGTTTTAGTACAGACATGTAGTAAACTTTGATATCCTAAACAAAGAAAAATACAAAGCCTAAACATATTGCAATTATTCCAAGAAAATACAGTTATCTCTTTCCCAAATCCCCATTCTGTCAGATTCAAAATGAAAAAGAGACAAAAATAGAATAATTTAAGGTTCATCATGCAAGTTCAACACACTTATTGTTTACCTTGTATAGCTGGTCAGGTAACTATAAACAGATATCTCTAAACCCCTTCTAAAATATATATCAACTGAAGTCTAGTTGCTTCAGAAATCTTTTGCCAATTAAAGAAGTCTTTAGCAGGCAAGCATCTGGTACTTCCTGTTGCAATCTTCCTGATTTGAGCTTCATAAGAACATAAGAAATAGAATGTTAGGAATTATCTGAAAAGAAACGTCGAATAAAACAGAAAATATTGTATTACCTCTGTATCGAGCCATGGTGTGACTGCATCTTGAGTATTGTGTGTAGTACTGGTTATTCCATCTAAAAAAAAGACATAGCAGAACTAGGAAAAGTGTAGAGAAGAGCAACAATATGATAAAGGAGATATGTTCTATCTCCTGTGATGACAAGCAATGCAGGCTGCGGCTCTTCAGCTTGGAAATGCGAAGGCTGAGAGGGGACATGATAAAAGTTTATAAAATCATGAGTGGGATAGAATGGGTGAGTAAAGGATAGCTATTTACCATGTAAAATAATACTAAAACAAGGGGGCACTCCATGAAACTAACAGCCAGCAGATTCAAAACAGAATATATAAAGTACTTTTTCACTCGGTGCACACTGTCAAGCTGTAGAAATTGCTGCAGGAGAACGTGATCAAGGTGACTAGCCTAGAGGACTTTAAAAGAGGCTTGGACAAGTTCTTGGAGGGAAAAGAAAAGTTACCTGGCTACCTTGAGCTGCATAACTTTCAATCTAGTTGGCTATCTTTTTTCAATATAGTTGGTTAGGTTTAAAAAGGTTATCCAGCCTTGTGTTACACCTAACCAGCTATATTCAAAAAGAATATAGCCAATGAAGTTGCCATACAAAGCTTCTTAAAAAAATATCTCATGGGCTTAGCCATCCAAATCACAGCCCCACACCCAATTTATAAATCATGGGCCTTGCTGGGCTGAGGCTCCTTAAGGTTTAAGGTTTATTAGTAGTTATTAGGGATGTGAATCGTTTTTTGACGATTTAAAATATCGTCCGATATATTTTAAATCGTCAAAAATGGCCGGTGCCATTTTGCAAAATGACGCCGGCCATACGGCAACACGATTCGAGTGCAGGAGGTCGTTCCCGGACCCCCGCTGGACTTTTGGCAAGTCTTGTGGGGGTCAGGAGGCCCCCCCAAGCTGGCCAAAAGTCCCTGGGGGTCCAGCGGGGGTACGGGAGCGATCTCCTATGCTCGTGACGTCGGGGGATAGGAACCAAATTGGCGCCGGCGCTACCTTTGCCCTGTCATATGACAGGGCAAAGGTAGCGCCGGCGCCATTTTCTATCAACACACCCATAGCCCGAGAGTGGAAGATCACAACGGGACCCCCCCACTGGACCCCTGGTAATTTAAGACATTTGGGGGGAGTTCGGGAGGGTGGGGGATTTATTTTAAAGGGTCGGGGTGGGTTTTAGGGATGTTTTAGTGTGCCGGTTTTCCCGCCCTCCCCGATTTACACGATATTTACAAAAACAAAACCGCGACGATTCGATTCCCTCCCCCCCCAGCCGAAATTGATCGTTAAGACGATCGATCACACAATACACATCTCTAGTACTTATATACTGTTGTCTCGGTATAGCCTTCACAGCGGTTAACATGATAATAAATACAGTAAAAGAAATTACAAGCAATAATAATAATAGGAGATAAAATTTAACTCGTCAAACCATTTTGAGAGCCTTAACATTAAAACTTCTCAGGGTCAGGCCGGTTTCCCCTTAGATCCCTGCCCGGTCCCTGGTTCTGCATAGTTTGATACCAATCAGCCCTGCTCTTCCTCCCTTCCTTCCTCCATACCCACACCAATACCCATACCCCACCACAACTGTAACCCTCGTACCCTCTTGGTACCCAGCTGGTGCTTTCTCTGTTTCTGTGGCAGCAATGTTAGAAGCATAAACTAACAATGTTGCTATTCACAGCAATGCTGGTAGCTGCAGGAGAACGTGATCAAGACATAGCAATGCCAAAAGGGCTGGCTGCAGTCGTATTACTGGAACCAACCTTGTAATATGGTGCACAATATATGATAAGTATTGTACGGTTCTAAAAAATATTCCAAATTTTAATGGGATTTACAATCTATAAATTCTGATTCTTTTCCATGAATCCATCTTTTCTTTGAGTCTTTCAAAAGTTTCTCATGATAGGTAAGTATATATATATATGAATTAAAATTACCTACCACACTCAGAATTTATGTACATCAGATCTCTGGATTTAGGTATGAGAGGTTACATAGCATTCTAATTGTAATGCAGTGTGATGTTAGGGTTGCTCACAATTTTCTTGGGTAATCTCTTGCACACTGTGGTTGTCTTTTCTAGTGTCCTGGATCAGTCATGGTAGTGTTGTGCCCTTGGGGTAGGCTCTCTCCAGCCTCTTAATTCTCGTCATTGAAGATTAGTGGTAACCAGTCTCCCTTAAAATCTATAAAGAAATACTGTCTACACTCAATAATCCTTTTTCTGGAATCTAAACTAAAAATATTCCCTAGCAGAACTGATACCTTAGTGAAACTGCATTCTAACTAAAAGAAGAAAACATAACAAAGTATTTCCCTATTTGTTAGAGATGTGCATTCTTTTATCACGAATTAGGCAATTTCAATGAAATTGCCTAATTCGTCGTGGTTCGGGGCACCCGAACCCAGAAACAGATTTTCCAGGCTCGCCATCCCCCAGCACAGGCTGCTGTGCCGGAGGATTGTTCCCCGCCCCCGGACCGCCCCCATGCCACGGCCCCACCCCCAGATCACCCCTGGACTGCCAACATGCCCCGGCCCCGCCCCACCCATTTTTAAAAGCCCAGGGACATACACGCATCCCGGGGCTTGCGCACGCTTCCAGGCCTATGCAAAATAGGCTTGGCGTGTGCAGGGGTAGGTTTTCGGGGGTTACACATGTATCATACGCGCGTAACCCTTTGAAAATCTACCCCATAGTTATTTTCCTGTTTTCTCTGATCCTTTTCTATGGATCCATTTATATACAGTTCTATGGTTTTCTCTTTTTTACCCTTTCATCTATCTCACTACTCTCAAATGTTAGTAGTTATTTTAGTGCAAATTCTCTATAGCTAAGTATCTTCTCACAGCGTTAATTCTCTCATATACCTATATAGGTGTCAGAGCAGCTCTTTAGTGCTGCTTCAGAATTAGCTGCCTAGCAACATTTCAGAAATGCTAGGCTCAGATCAAAGTAGGATGCTACTATGATCCAGACTGACGATAATCCTAAATTTAAGATACAGAGAGGGTGGAAGGGAAGGTTTGGGGTGGAAAGGAAAGGAACGGCACCCTGGAGACAAATAGATTTGAAAAGTGGAAGGGAGCTGGGTGCGGGGTGCAGGGGTAGGGGGAGATCCCGACACCAATCTCCAGCCCGTATAGTTTTTGTATTATTTAAATGGCAGGCTTGGGCCAGCAAGGCTGAGCCTTTGGAGCTCGAGTGGGAGGGAGGAGGGTACTGGTTAGGGCCTGTAGGCCCAGGATCTGGGATTTATTTTTCTCAGCATTTGTCACTTAGCTGACTATATTCTTTTGAATATAGTCGGTTAAGTCTAATTTTATCTGGGAACACTTTCCCATATAACTTTAGGCCTGCTCTCAGGCACATCTAGAGTTAGCCAGATAAGTTATTTGCCTCACTCAACCCCATCCCATAATGCCCCCAACATGCCTCTTTCTTGTTCGGCTAAATCTTAGCCAGATATAGACTTATCTGGCTAACTTTTATATTTTTTTCATATTTGTTTATTAAGGAATACAGATCAACACATACATCACAAAGTAAAATATTACAAATATGAATATTCCTAAGACTTTTCTCCCAAATATTTTTCACCCCTGTGTTAACTCCCCCATCCCCTTGAACCCAAGTCCATTAGATGTCCATAGACTGAGCACCACTTTGCCAAGGATTGAAGAAATACAAGAAAGAGACAAAAAATAAAAACTAATTAAAATGAAGTGCAGCACCAGTCCGAAGCATAATCTCCTTCAAACCTTTAACAGTTGCAAATGATTCTTCAAATAGTTCACTCTTCAAGTGGAAAAACGTGTACTATCAGGCAACATGAGAAAAAACAAATTCCAAATCTCTTTGAAGTATTGCTTCTTTCTGTGAGAGAACTTCTTATAAGAGTGACCCATATTTCAACTGAAAAAGCTCTGACATTAAGGATCTCCACATGTCCAGCATGGGCAACAAATGTTAAATCCAATGGAGTAAGATGCACTTTTTTGTAATCAGACAGGTTTTCAATAAAAACATTACATTGTCTGAGTTGACACTATCATTCCTTGAATCATTGCCAAGAATACAAAATATCAAAACCACTTAATCTCATTACAAAAAAATCACTTATCGCTTTCCTCACTGTTTCGCAAAAGTCTTGTACTGGAGAACATTCCTGTACGTGCCCTGCCCGCGGCCGTCCCACGCACGGGACCGCTCACCTGCATAGTTCCTCAGCGGGACCCGGGATGACCTCCCTTGCGGTAGTGGCTAGTCCAGCTAGGCCCTGGCATCCGCAGCGGTGGTCGCCGGGCCTCACGCCGAGGTTCGGCGTCTTCCTCCATGCTAGCCACGCCCATATGCATGCGCGGTCTACCCCAATACTTCTAGGGCTGAGGGCGGGCCTAGGTTCTGTGGTGCTCCCTGATTGATCTACAATATAAGGAAGTTCCTGACTTTACTTCCTTGCCTTGGCATGTGGTGCAGTGCCTAAGGTGAAGAGACTTTGATTCAAAGGTTGTGAGTTCACGTCCCACTCTCAGTGCTTCCTAGAATTAAATCCTCATTCATGGGTCCCAGCCCACATATCCCTGAATCCAAAAACACTTGTGGTTCCCAGCTCAGTTCTGTTCCAGCCAGTCTTCTGTGTTCCTGCGATGGCTGGAGATGTGGCCCAGCAGGATGAAGATTGAGCACTGCTTTGGGTCGGTTTGTATGCTAGATTGTTCCTGTGGTTTGTCTATCTGCCTTCCCAGGTAGTACCCTTGGACTGACTTCTAGGTACTGACCCTCAGCTTGTTCCTGGCCTGTCTACCTGTCTATGACCCCAGCTAGTTCCTGACTTACCTGCCTGTTCCAGACCTGCTTGTCTGTCTGCCTCTGACCATTCTTCAAACTGACCTATGGACATTGGCCTTTCACCTGCCTGACCTTGCCTCTGGATTCTGGCTCTGTTCCTTGCCTTGTCATCACCAACTCTTTTCTGGTTCTCCCTGCACTCCTTCTGTGTCTGTGGGTATGCCGGACTTCCATTCTCCCAGGAGACCCTGTGAGGCCCACCTAAGTCCAAGCGGCCCAGGTCCCTCTGGGCTCCTCCCCAGGGGACCTTGGGATTCCAGTGGTGAAGCTTTACCTAGCCTCTGTCTCCTTCAGTGCTCCACCTTCTGGAGCCAGTACCTCCTGTTCCCTTTCAGGAGCCATTCCATCCTTGCCCAGGACAAGGGTCCACCCCCCGAGCGCAACAGTTCCCAGTAGACAATGTATCATAAACACTTAGGCACAATCACATTTTAAGCAAACACTCTCTGTTATTAACCCACCCCTTGTGTTGCATGCAAGGATGAAAGAATGGTAGGATAAAACTTCTTAATTACAATTCTCTCAAACATTCATTATTCGAAACTTTATAAATCAAGTCATGGCTGTCCAAAATCATGAGATCCAATTTCCCTTGACTTCTTCTGCCACTTTTTTTTTTTCTAAATTAGCAAAAATCAAACACTTTTAATGCTGTGACAGAAATTTGTAAAGATGATATTAAAGACCCTTATTTGGCAACAAATAATTCTAACACAGCACTTGATATGCTACATTCTTAAATCCCCATCTGCTAATGCCATGACTTTTTAAAAGTAGCATGAATTTGCCCATATAAAAGAAAGTGCCCATTTCTGAAGCCCAACAAGTTTGACATTGCTCAAAGGAAAAAAATGATCCAGTAGCAGTATCACAGAAAGCTTTTAAGTACCATCCAGGGGATACTTTCAAGTTAGGTAACACAAAAGAGGGAAAGCTAGGATTATCTCCCAGAGGCAAATGCGGGGAAGCAGTACTTGCCAGAGACACAAATTTGTGTAAGATATATCAAATTTTCCTAATCCCTCAACTAGTAAAGAGGGCATAATGACATTTTGTAGTTCTTCAGGTTTGTATGCAAAATAAAAGTTGGCTCAAGAGGAGTACACAAGGCCTGAACTAACTATTGATCAGTATATTCAGAGTTGCCATATATCCAGTCTCCCAAAAAACATAGATTAGCTGCCCAAGAGCACATTTTAAAATCGGGAACCTCCATGCCTCCTTTAATTTTTGAAGCTCTCATAGTTGAGTAGGGTAATCGTGCTCTCTTGCCCTGTCATAAGAACTTCCCAAACATTTTTTGAATAGCTCTTAGATCTTTTACTCTCAAATAAATAGAGAGCATTAATGATAATAATTTGGGGGCTATAGTAATCTTAATTAATTGCAATATGTCCTTGTAGTGATAAAGGAAGAGACTGCCAACTCTCCAGCTTTTTGCAAATCTTACTCAGTATGATGGGGGGATATTTCACTAGAGATGTGCATTCGTTTTTGCCGAATTGGAAAATTGCAACGAAATTGTCCAATTCGGCATGTTTCAGGAAGCCCGAAAAAATCAGGATTTTCCCATTTTTTTGCAAAAATTTGTTTTTCTGATTAGTGCGCACTAACGGGAGTCAGTGCGCACTAACTCCCCGTTAGTGCGCACTAACTACCGTTAGTGCGCACTAACAAAAACTAACAAAAAGTAACAAAATCTAACGGTTTTTGTTAGTGCGCACTAACTCCTGTTAGTGCGCACTAAAGGGGAGTTAGCGCGCACTAACGGGGAGTTAGCGCGCACTAACTAAAAATCGATTTTTCGCGAAAAAAAAGACCCCCGAACCGAAAAAAAACGACATTTTCCATGGCTGGCCGAACAACGAAAGAACAACACAACACAAAAAACGATGCACATCTCTAATATTCACTCATACCACAGATCTGGGCATTTATGGATTTGTATTCCTAAATTTTAAACAATCCTCTGCCCATTTAACCAGGAAATTATCCCAGTGGTGACATAAAGAATCAGATACATCCATTGCCACAGTTTTGTCCAGTTTTAACTTGAATCCTGAAAGATCCTGATACTCTGAAAAAGTTATAGCCACTGGCAGTGCGGTTTTAGCATTAGACAATAATGAAAGAATGTCATTTGCAAATAGCAGAGTTTTCATCTGAAAATCCTGTATTTAGATCCCCATCATTTCCCTGGCCAATCGCAACTTTTGAACTAATGGTTCCACTGTCAATATGAATAATAAAGGTGAAAGAGGTCACCCCTGTCTGGTCCTTCCGTAAAAATGAAAGGCCTCTGATACTTGCCCATTTATTAGGATCCTCGCTGAAGGATTTGAATAAAGCAAAGTAATGTAAACAAAAGTCTTCCCAGCGAATCCAAATTTATGAAGGACCCTAAACAAAAAGGGCCATGCCACCCTATCTAATGCGTTCTCTGCATCGCAACTGACCAATAAGCTTATAGTGACAACATTTCAAAGTTACACACACCTTGTGTATGTTAGCCCTAGAGTGTCTCCCATACACAAAGCCCACCTGATCAGTGGAAATCAATTTAGGCATGACAAATTTAAGATGGGACACTATCACTTTTGCATATAACTTGATGTCCAAGTTAAGGAGCGAAATAGGTCTATATGACGATGGAAGTTGTTCGCCTCTTCCAAGTTTCAATAAGACAAGTATAGTAGCTTCCCTCATTGTGTCTGGCATCTTACCACCAGCACTCATAGCTTCAAATCTCATGCACAAATAGGTATTAAATCTATCAAAGATTTTTAAAAAAGGCACATTCAGCCCATCGGGGCCTGGGGCCTTTATTGGTGCTAAGGACTGAATGGCTCCTCTAATTTCCCCCATTTCAAATGGCTGATTCAATTTCTGCAGATTGTTTTCTGAAACCTCAGGACAGCATTATCAATGCTCTCAGCTGCATATAAATGTTGATAGTACCCTGAGAATACCCATGCAATATCTTCTGTAGAATATTGCCCCACCAATTTTTGATTGCTGGGATGAACTTTGGTGAATCCTGGCATTTCATAAGATTCACTAAGATTCATCCTGGCTTATTGCCAAATTGGAAAAGTTTATATTTCATTTTGGCGCATTGAGGTGAGAGAGCCCTGGAGTGGGGCAGAATATTCAGAGATGTTTCTACTGCTTTATATTCACCTAAGACATTTCCACCAACATCCCCATCTAATTTGTGCTTGCTTGCCCTTAAATTCCCCTCTAGCTTGATGATGTCCACATACAGGGGCGGATTTTCAGAGCCCTGCTCGCCTAAATCCCCCAAAACCGGGTGGATTTAGGCGAGCAGGGCCCTGCGCGCCGGTAAGCCTATTTTACATAGGCCTAATGGCGTGTGCAGAGCCCCGGGACTCGCGTAAGTCCCGGGGTTCTCCGAGGGGGTCGTGTCGGGGGCGTGTAGGGGGGCGGTCCTGGTCGTCGCGGTGTTTTCGGGGCATGTCGGCAGCATTTTGGGGGCGGGTACGGGGGTGGCTACGGTCCGGGGGCGTGGCCGCGCCCTCCGTACCCGCCCCCAGGTCGCGGCCCGGGAGGCATAAATCCCCCAACAAGGTAAGGGGGGGGTATAGACAGGGCCGGGCGGATGGGTTAGGTAGAGGAAGGGAGGGGAAGGTGAGGGAGGGGTTAGGTTGTAGGGATCGGAGCGGCCTCGGAGGGAACGGGGTAGGCTGTGCGGCTCGGCGCGCGCCGGCTATACAAAATCGATAGCCTTGCATGCGCCGATCCAGGTTTTTTAGTAGATACGCGCGGCTCCGCGCGTATCTACTAAAATCCAGCGTACTTTTGTTTGCGCCTGGAGCGCAAACAAAAGTAGGCCTATTCGCGCTCCTTTTAAAATCCGCCCCTTAATTTCTTGCGCTTATATCTGACATAGCTAATTATTTCCCCTCTTAGTACAGTTTTGGCTACCTTCCAAACAATATTGGATTGTCCAAATGCCTGCCATTACACTCCAAATAATCATTCCATTTGGATTTTAAATATTGTGGGAACTCTGGATCATTAAGTAAATCTGGTGGCAATCTCTACTGATTAGTACCTGTGAAGTTCTGCATTACCAGAGTAGCCAGAAAAAGACAATGGTTGGAGATCACCATATTAACTTGGGTAACCTGAGGTAACAGTGATTCAGAAATCAATAGGTAATCAATCCTTGTCTTGGTCTTATGAGCCCTGGCTATATAAGTAAACTCTTTTTCTCCAGAATGTAAAACGCACCACAAATCCAGTAAGTGCAAATGATTACACAAAAACCGGACACCTTTGTGTTCACTCATCATGTGGCCTCCCAGAGTAGGGTGTCTATCCCATTTTGGATCCACAATACAGTTGAGATCTCTACCTAGTCCCCTAATTGAGAGATATGAGAGAAGAGATCCATAAAAAAATTAAAGGTCATACTTATTTGGAGCATACATCAAAACTAAATTGTTCTGGAGCCCATCCTCACTGGTGTTTTCCCAGCAAAGTGAGTATATCCTATATGGATGCTCTGAACTGGCCATGCAATGCATGCAGCAGTCCTAAGGTATTTACCAGCAGGCAGAGGTTCCTGGACATATCAGCCATTTGCAGTAATACTAATCTTTAGGGATGTGAATCGTTTTTGACGATTTAAAACAATCATCAGATATATTTTAAATCGTCAAAAATCGTTAGAGCCGCGATACAATAGCAATTCCCCCGATTTATCGTCAAAAAATCGTAAATCGGGGGAGGAGGAGGGCGGGAAAACCGGCACACCAAAACAACCCTAAAACCCACCCCGACCCTTTAAAACAAATCCCCCACCCTCCCGAGCCCCCCCAAAATGTTTTAAATTACCTGGGGTCCAGTGGGGGGGGGGGGGTCCCGGCGCGATAGTAAAGGCGCCGGTGGCCCTTTGCCCTTACCATATGACAGGGCAAAAGTAGCACCGGCGCCATTTTGAATATTGGCAATACGGCCCAAGTGCAGGAGGTCACTCCAGGACCCCCGCTGGACTTTTGGCTAGTCTTGTGGGGGTCAGGAGGCCCTGGCAAAAAGTCCCTGGGGGTCCAGCGGGGTCTGGGAGCGATCTCCTGCACTCGTGACGTCGGGTGACAGGAACCAAAATGGCGCCGGCGCTACCTTTGCCCTGTCATATGGTAAGGGCAAAGGGCCACCGCCCATTTCTATTAACGCAGCCATGGCCCGAGAGCGGGAGATCGCGCCGGGACCCCCCCACTGGACCCCAGGTAATTTAAAACATTTTGGGGGTTTGGGAGGGTGGGGGATTTGTTTTAAAGGGTCGGGGTGGGTTTTAGGGTTGTTTTGGTGTGCCGGTTTTCCCGCCCTCCCCCTATTTACGATTTTTTACAATTTTTTAACAAAAAAAACCATGACGATCAGATTTCCCTCCCCCCAGCCAAAATCAATCGTTAAGACGATCGATCACACGATTCACATCCCTACTAATCTTGGTGTATGACTAGGCCTGTGCATACCTCATTGTTTTACTATATTTGGGAGTCCTTTACGTCTGCTGTGCCATCCCTATAACATATCAGACTGGTGTCTATGCAGATATCTTTTTTATTTAATTTTTAATCAAGTAATCAGCGTGTTTTTCCTCTGCTCATTTGTGAACAAAGTTGGTCCTGAATTTGTGATTAGCAAAGACTTGAGTCAGTTCCAGAAGTCCTTCATGTGAAGAGTGAACATCTAATGGTGTCTCTTTTATGTCAAGACTCTGTGGTACCTTCAGGGGTGGGAAAATTAATGGAGATCCTGCTGAAGGAAAGGATAGTGAACTATTTACAATCAGGTGGCTTGCTGGACCTGAGGCAGCATGGATTCGCCATGGGAAGGTCCTGTCAGACAAATCAAATTAATTTTTTTAATTGGGTGAATAAAAAATGTGATCAAGAAAGGGTGATCGATGGATTTACTTGGATTTCAGCAAACCTTTGATAATGTCCCGCATAGGAGACTTGTGAACAAAATGAGAAACTTGGAGTGGGCACCAAAGGTAGTGACATGGATTACAAACTGATTGTCTGACAGGAGACAACAAGTGATGGTAAATGGAACCTACTCTAAAGAGAGAACCATTTTAAGTGGAGTGCCCCAGGGATTGGTTTTGGGACTGGTTCTGTTCAATATCTTTGTGAGTGACGTTGTGGAAGGGATAGAAGGTAAAGTTTGTCTATTTGCGAGTGATGCTAAGATCTTCAACAAAATAGACATGCCTGAAGGAGTAGAAAAAATGAAAAGTGATTTAAGAAAGCTTGAAGAGTGGTCAAAGTTTTGGCAGCTGGGATTTAATAACAAGAAGTGCAGAGTCATGCATCTGGGTGTAGCAATTTAAAGGAGCTGTATGTGATGGAGGGTAGAAGAGGGATCTTGGGGTGATAGTGTCTGGTGATCTAAAGGCAATGAGGCAATGTGACAAGGTGGAGGCTAAAACCATAAATAATGCTGGGCTGCAGAGAGTAAAACTAGTAAGAAAAAGGAGGTGATAATGCCCTCGTACAAGTATTTGGTGCATAGAAACTTTTGAGTGGGGCGAAACTCGGCCCGAGTCGGGCGTTTGTATGAATTCTTGTCTCCACTCAAATAAAGAAAAGTTTGGACTATTTCTGGTGCCTAATCCATACTCTTGTCTACACGGCTTTCTTAGACAACCTACCCTCCTGTTTCATCAACACTTTATGTTGCCATTTCACTGCTGGACTTCTCAGGAAGCAGGACCGTGGTATGCAGAAGTGTTCCCCTCACTGCCGGCTCCAAGCAAACTAGATCCACTAGTTCAGGAAGGGCAGATTCTGGAAGGGGACTCAGTCGATTGACTCGTACATGACTAATCAAGCCCACTACATCACGTGACCCAATCCAGCTAACTTTTAGCCATATAGGCAAGGAAAATACTCAAAACTAGCCATTTAGATGGATAATTTGTGTCTTCTCTAACTAAATGGCTTTGAATATTGACCATATTATATTTAACTAAATAAATAGATATGTTTATGCCATTCCTGACACTACACCAACTTGAAAACACAGCTGTAGGTTTTATATGTTAAACCTGGCCAAGTTGTTTCTATAGTATAGACTATTAAGATACTACATATTCCTGTGGGAAAGCTGCATAAACCTGCATTCAATCACTAGAAACTATCAGTTTTCATTAATGCTGATTGCCTACATCTGTCTGAGATGTCCCCAAACCCTGCTCAGTCTGCAATGTACTGGACTAAATTCTTTACATTTAGAAGTCTAATGCAGGGCTCCCTAAACATGTCTACAATGAATAGGCATGAGATAAATTTACATATACTGGATCTCCGATCTATGCAGATTTACATCATGCATATTCAAAGTGGATATCCTGAAAACAAAACTGGCTGTGGGGTCATCAGAATAGGTTTAGAAAGCTCTAGTTTAATGTATGCAATCTTTAGGAGGTGGGAAGAAAGAATGCAAAAGGAAATTAAAACATCAGTTTTCTAAAATATGGCACACTGTGCCAAATGCCAATAAATCTTCAAACAGATGTGGCTCAGTCTGGACGTGAACTTTGATTGTTATTACCTCCCCTACTACCATTAAGTTTGACTGCTCTGCATGCTTGTGCGATCTTTACTGGGGAGAGAAGCAGGGACTGAAGAAGAGGGAAAGGGGGCACAAAAGGCCAGAATGACAGCAGAAAAGAAGCAAAGTAGATAGAACAGGAAGGGTAAGTGAGGCAGTGGGATAGGGAGGATTTGGGGGAAAGGAGCAGGAAATTAGGAGAGATTAAGAAAAGAGTGACAGAAAAGAAGTTTAGGAAACAGATCAGGGAGCTCAGGAGAGGATATGGGGGATGGTATGAGAGGGCTTACGTGGAAGGGTGCAGTAATAGGAGAGAAGTACAGTGAAAAGGAGAAAAGGGCGATAGGAAAAGATCAGAAGGAAAACATAATGGGATCAATATTCAAAACTGGCTGGTTAAGTAACTTAGGGAGTCATTCATCAAATCGCGTTAGGGCCATAACGCCTGCAATAAACCCCATAACTCAGGCGTTACTTATTGCATCATGAGCTAAGTATGCAAATTTCAAAAATGTATTCAAGTGGGCGGATTTTGGCTGGAGTAAATGAAAATGAGAAGTGCTAATGCTGCGTGCAATAGCATAATGCACATGTTATGCATCCTATCTCGGGATATAGCTACACCATTTTTCCTAGTGTTATGCCTGCAATAGCTATGCATTGTGTCTGAAAGGATTTTTCACAAATCATGTTTTGGGCAGGGAGATGAGAGAGAGAGAGAGAGAGAGAGAGAGATCGCCTGAGGCTCACATCAAAGTTCACTTTTTATATATTCCTTTAAGAGGGGTCAATAATAACTCGGGGTGAGGTTTTGGCGGTGGGCTAGATTTTGGGGTGCAGTTTTACTTGCACAGTCAGAGGTACAAACAGAACAGTAGACATCAGTGAAGATTTAATTTGAATTGGAGTGAAGAAAGGTACGAAAAGATGACATTGTTACAATGTACTCTCGACCTAGTTTGAGGCACTCTCTACCTAGCTGCTGTCAAGCTAGTTCAAGAGTACATTGTACAAATCTCATCTTTTCATACTTTTCATCACTCCAATTCACATTAAATCCTCACTGATATCTATTGTTCTGTCGTACCTCTGACTGTGCATGTAAAACTGCACCCCAAAACCCCTTTTATAGGGATATAAATAGCTAATAAAAAAGGGAGTGTTGGAAAAGTGAACCCTTGGGCTGAGACGAGGTTGTTGCTACCTCCAAGGGGCGGCCCCTGGAGGTCCTCGTCGTCGGTGCGGTGGTTCTGGGAGAGAAGACCCAAAAGGAGCTTCACTTATACAGCCTTCATTCCCTGCAGGTTGAGCCCTTGGATACCGGGGCTGGCAGGACTTAGGCGTGGGTCTTCCCAGGCATGGAACCAGCAGGTGGGGAGAGGCAATGTTAGTGGAGTCTAGAAGTAGAGGCTGGCGACGATCAAGCAGCGTCAGGTACAGGGCAATGAGTCAGGGCAGGCGGAAGTCAAACAGAGTCAAATACAGGCAAGGGGTCAGAACCAAGAAAGCAATCCAAAGGATGAGGAGGAAGGCAGGGACCAGAGGCAAGGAACAGGAATGCTGGATCCAGGGATCAGGAACAAAGCAAGGCTGAGTTAGGAACACAGGGATCAGGAATGCAGACAACTCATACTCTTCAGGAGTGCAGGACCCATTGCTGAGGCAAATTGGGAGCAGAGAGGCAGTGTTTACATACCTGCCTAGCCTGACATCATCAGGCCGCGGGGGACATTCTGCTGCAGGCCCTTTAAATCCATGACTCAGCGCATGCACGTGCGCCTAGAGGAGACCACAAGTAGCTGGAGTCTGCGGTGTTTGGAACGCCGCAAGAGCAGTCCACGAGCGGAGTTAATGGCCAGGAGCGGTGGCGGCAGAGCTGGGCCTCTGGCTGGCACAGATAAGGGGACCCGGTCATGGGCCACGCGGCCAAGGTTCCTAAGAGGGAGTCTCTAAAGAGGCTGCCTCACCCATCCAGGCAAAACCCAGGGTGAGATATAAAACACCACAACACAGCATGCAACAAATTGAACTCACATTGCAATAAAAAGCTGTGCAATGCAAGTAACAGGAAAATTTGCCTAACCACATTCCTTTTCCTTATCACATGCATTAGACCTGCAAAACATAGCAAAATGATAAATATCTATGTCTTAACCAATAGGAACGTATTGGGCTAAGCTATGATGTATATTCAGCGGCACGACTATGCCGCTGAATATACACATGTAACTGAGCGCTTAGTCAGATAAATCTAACTGGCTAAGCTGCACTATGGCACATCTAGCTTAGCCATGCAACTTATGTGGCTAAGCTTGTATATTGGCAATTAGCCACATAAATTGTATGGTTATCTCACTCCACCCCAATCTGCTCAATACCTGCCCAAAACCTATGCAGCTTACTTTTTAGCTATTTAAGGGATACAGCTAAGCAGCATCTGTTGAACATGGGGCATATTCAGTGGCCACTACTACTTAGCCGCATAAGTCCCGCTTATCCCGCTAAAAAGGTTGGCGGTTTGAATATTGACCTCAATAAGTGTAAGAACAGAAGAGGATTCCAGGACTGGTAAGTGGTGAAGTGACAAAATAAAAAGAAAAGATTAGAGAAGAAAGCAGTTCAGACAGAACCAGAATTATGTATGAAAAAGTCTATGAAAAATTTGTCAGTCAGGAAATACTGATAAAATAGATGTATTTCTATGATTTCAATAACATGGGGCTAAGGTATCTAGTTTTCTTGCTATTGGTTAGCATGTCATGGGGTGTGAGAAGAAGGGTTCAGATCCAACAGGAAAAATATTTGTGATTGAACCCTTCTCCACATTTCTCACATGCTAAAAGTTAATCATTTTAAACGTCAGTGCCCTTTTTAAAAAAATGGTGAATAAACATTCTTGTGCAAAGTTCTATTACTAATAATCTCTCTTGAAATAAAGGCAATGTACAGAATGTGCATTTTACAACATTCCATAATGATTCTCCTCTTCAAGCTAGATTATAGGAAGCAAAGCTTTGTGTGAGGAAGCTGTATCTTGCATAATTTATATGACACAGCACATTCATTCAACTCTGGCAGCTTCCCCTGCGCCATGCTCGCTCAGCACAGCACTGCTGCACTGGTGTTTCTTTCACTTTTCTTTCAAGGCAAAAAAAAAAGTAAAAATAAGAAGCCTGATTGACTAGTGATAACTTGCTCACTGTCTATCAGCCAGCAGGGCCTCTCCCTTTAGCCAGTTCAACCTTAAAACTTCCTGGCTGTCCCTGTAACCAGGCCCACACACAGCTTCCTCTCTACCTTTGGGCTTTTCTTCAGTGCAGCTTCTGCAACACCCTTTCCTAAACCACCATGCACTCCTGCACTCCCCCTGTGCTCTGTACTTAGTTTTAGAGTCACAGGCCCCCTGGGTTCTGTAAGTGTTAGAACCATAGGTCCTTTTCACAGCTTTCTTCACTCCACACAGACACTATCTTGGAGGCCAGGGTTTTCTGTGCAAAGCTTAGAAAACTCCCATGCACGACACCATGTGTGAGAACGAGTGGTGATACCCACAGGCCTAGAGGCAGAAATTCAGTCTGACTCCAGCTTTTTTTAAAACATGAGCTTTATTCATAGTTTCAATCATACACACAGCAGTAGACTGACTTTACCTTTAGAGAGTGTACTCTCTCTCTCTCTCTCTACTCACAGGTGCTGCTTTGTCTCAGCTAAATGTTTAGAAAGTTTACACACAATAGCTGCCTTCCTCTCGGATATCTGGGCTTGATCTGATTATCCCCACCTGGATCTCAGCTCTTATTCCCCAGTCTCTGGTTACATCTTCTGAGTCCCACATGCCCCGCAGGATCCCACCCACAGAGCATAATCTCCTTAGGGAATTTAAGTCTAGCCTGGTCCTGCACAGGTAAATAGGGGACCACCAGGGGTTCTGTCTCACAAGAAGATATCTCTCTTTTGTTGTGAGGAGGTTCTTTGGCCACTCCTCCTCACTGGAAACTTGTCTGGGTCAGCAGGTTCCCACCCTGAGAATTTTCAATCTGAGGATTCCCCAATGCAGTATAACTACAATGAGTGAAGTAAGATCAAGGATACCCCTCTGGATCTCTACCAATATGGGACCAGGACATAAATCTGGGAGCTAGAGAAGATGCTGGACTCTCAGAAAGGATTTTTGATGTGCTAGAAGGGGAACCTTGACATAGAAATCCAGGTTAAGCTGCTGGGAGAGCTTTTAGTGCACACTTTACATCACCATGGCAAATTTGTTGAGTTCCTGAAGGAAAGGAGACTTACCCAGAGCGAAACACTCAACCTGTAACAAATTCATCTATAACTGCACATGTATTTAAAGATTAACTTTAACTTAATCTGTAAATTATCATTTAAAACCCAGTTCCTGGTCCTGCCTGTTCTTTTACAGCATCTCCTGCCTAGAAATACCTCAGCTAACAAAATTAGGGATGTGCATTTGTTTTGAACGAATGTGCAATACGCAACGTATAGGTCCCTATACGTTGCATTCATGGGTTCCCAAAACGTATGGCGAATCCCCACGAATGCAATGTATCATTAACGAATAAACCCCCCACCCTCCTGACACCCCCAAGACTTGCCAAAAGTCCCTGGTGGTCCAGCGGGGGTCCTGGAGCGATCTCCTGCACTCGGGCCGTCGGCTGCCGGTATTCAAAATGGCGCCGATAGCTTTGCCCTTACTATGTCACAGGGGCTACCGGTGCCATTGGTCGGCCCCTGTCACATGGTAGGAGCAATGGACGGCCGGCACCATCTTGTGCTCCTACCATGTGACAGGAACCGACCAATGGCACCGGTAGCCCCGTGACATAGTAAGGGCAAAGGCTATCGGCGCCATTTTGAATACCGGCAGCCGACGGCCCGAGTGCAGGAGATCGCTCCAGGACCCCCGCTGGACCACCAGGGACTTTTGGCAAGTCTTGGGGGGTCAGGAGGGGGGGGGGTTGTAGTTAATTAAATTTAAAGGGTTGGGAAGGGAGGGTTTTTTTTTTTTTCAATTTTAATGGAAAACGAATACCGAATTCAACTAATGGACAAATCGGGTTTCCCCCTATGAAAACAAATGCAACATATTGGGTCCCGACGAATATGAATACCGAATCGGACAAATCCATCCCTTCTGCACATCCCTAAACAAAATACACACAGGATCACACATCACTGTCTGGGCCATACATGTGGGACATCCCCCCATAAAAAGAATCCCCCCAGGGATCAGGAGTCAAGGTTGATGGAGTCAGCTAGCCAGAGCAGCCCTGAAGTTTATAAATTTGATATGCCCTAAGGGAATCACCACTCCCAAAAAAGGGGTTACAAAAGTAATTAGATTTTAACACAGTAAATGATGATAGATAAAAGACCAATGGCACATTCTTCCTCTGGTTTCCTACCACTTTGGAAAGATAAGCATACCAATTCTCATATGCAAACCAACACCAATTCCCTTCTTCCTAAAGTCCCCATCCCCAAACCCCTTGACATGTCAACCCCCTTCCAACATTGCCCTCCACATCTGTCCCAAGCATGTCTAATATCTGCCACAGTTCTGGCCTCCAGGCCTCCTTCTGTGTTTTAATACCAAACTTAGCAAATAATCCATGAACACCACCTTAACCCCATCATTCATCAAAAAAAAGTTATGCAAAAAGGGACATATTAATTAGAAAGAAGAGAGAGTGTGAGAAAGAGAGAGAGTGTTGCGACCATCGCTGCTCGACGTCCTCACTCCGCCCTCTTTACCTCTGTGGTGATTCCCTCCGGGTCTGATGGATGGCTGGCTGCTGCGGCGTCTCCATGCCATCTCTCTCCGGCGTCCCCGGACCAGCTCAACATTCCAGATCCGCCATGTTGCCTGAAGACCTAGGACGCGCGCACGCTCTGATTGAAGTACCAGCAAGAGCGTGAACCTCAGGGCCATCCCCCTGCGATGACGTCATCCGCTTCCAATATTTAAAGGTCTCTATTTTGCTAACAAGCTGACAGGTCGATCCAGTATCGTCCGCTCGAGGATTGCCCGTCTGTAACGTGCTCGTAGCGCACAATTCGGGCGCGCAAGGCAATTCGGCGATACAGTCTCCAGTTTCACGCGTCCGTATCGCTTCTGAAAACAGACGCATAACCCTTTCCGCACCCGGCATGTAAATGAACGAAAAAGCTGTATAATGAAGGAATTAGCTATTCCCCTGCGATACTGTAACGGGCTGATATTATCTCCTCCCTAACCCTGTTCTGCCGCGGCCTTAACCTGCTAGTTTACCGCCTCCCCCTAGTAGGAGTTAGTGTAGTGTAGTGTAGGGTAAAACATTGCTTACCCGCCCTGGTCCCGTCCGGTCTCCTGCAGCCCCGTCCGGACCGGACGGGGCTGCAGGAGACCGGACGGGACCAGGGCAAAAAAAACAAACGAAAAAGTAGCAAGGCTCGGGCCTGCTATGGTAAGTTTAAAAAGTGTAAAAAACAAAAAACCTGTGTGTTATATAAAAAAATAAAACAATTTTAAATACCTGTCGGAGGGCCGTGGGTCCCGGTGGGCGGCGGGCAGCCATCAGCGGCATCCGTAGTCCCTTCTCCCTTCCTCCCTCCCTCCCCTGCCTGGATGAGCGCCAAAATCGCACGGGCGGGTCGGCAGCGGGGGGGGGGGGGCGGCAGCAGGATCCGGGAGCGGCGGGTAGGCGGCAGCGGGGTCCGGGGGGGCAGCGGCAGCGGGGTCCGGGGGTGGCAGCGAGATCTGGGGAGCCAGCAGCGGCAGCATGTTCGATCGGGTAGGCAGCTAGGTGGCAAAGTAAAGATGGCCGCCTGCACGGGAAAATCGTGCAATTGGCCGCTGAAGACGTGACGTCACGACGTTTGGCGTCACGGGGTGTGACGTCACGTCTTCAGCGGCCAATTGCACGATTTTCCCGTGCAGGCGGCCATCTTTACTTTGCCACCTAGCTGCCTGCCCGATCGAACATGCTGCCGCTGCTGGCTCCCCGGATCTCGCTGCCACCCCCGGACCCCGCTGCCGCTGCCCCCCCGGACCCCGCTGCCGCCTACCCGCCGCTCCCGGATCCTGCTGCCGCCCCCCCCCCCCGCTGCCACCCCCCCCCAGCTGCCGACCCGCCCGTGCGATTTTGGCGCTCATCCAGGCAGGGGAGGGAGGGAGGAAGGGAGAAGGGACTACCGGATGCCGCTGATGGCTGCCCGCCACCCACCGGGACCCACGGCCCTCCGACAGGTATTTAAAATTGTTTTATTTTTTATATAACACACAGGTTTTTTGTTTTTTACACTTTTTAAACTTTTTTACACTTCCTGGTGCCTGTCATTTCAAATGTCATTTGAAATGACAGGTACCAGCGCACCCAGGTTACTGTATAGGCGCTGTTACAGCGCCTATACAGTAAAATGGGTTGCGCGGGCATAACCCTTCCCTAACGCTTCACAGCCGCGGCATGCATTTGCATGATTAGAGGAGAGTATCGGGGAGTTAGTGAAGAGAACTGTGCGTGCGGGGAGGAAGGGTGCGCCTGACACTACCTCACTGTTTTTACCGCGGCCTTACTGGATCGACCTGTGAGTTAGCAAGGACTCACTTCGGCTATCCAAGCTACTCTGCCTCCTCGGACTTACCAGAGGTACCTGCTCCTCGGGGCCTCACTCTTTTTTCTTTACTTTCAGATTACAGATAGGAACCGGTACTCGCTCCTCGAGGGCCCATGTTCCTGGACACTCTGAAGATTCTCTACTACTTGGAAGCTATTGCTGCTACAAACATTTGTGAGTTACCATCGCTCTCTCAGAGCTTTCCCTGGAACCAGGTACTCGCTCCTCGAGGGCCCATGTTCCTGGACACTCTGAAGATTCTCTACTACTTTGGAAGCTATCGCTGCTACAAACATTTGTGAGTTACCATCACTCTCTCAGAGCTTTCCCTGGAAATAGGTACTCGCTCCTCGAGGGCCTAAACCTTTTCAGCTCCTGAGCTTCCTTGAGACCTTATGTGAGTTGTTGTCATCTAGTTCTGTTCATGAACTCTGCCTACTCTACCTACTCACTTTCTACAGTTTCTCAACAGCTCAGCCAGCCTGGATCGCTGTTCCAGAACCTGAGGGACTACAGCCCTGCCGGGCATATCAGCTCACTACTGCCACCTCTGCTGGTTTCAATAACCTGTTTAATAAAAGAACTAATGTGTGTCTGTCTCCATACTCAAGCCTATCTGGTGGTCCCTTTCGGGATATCCTCCCTGGGGCGTGGTCATCTGCCACGGCCCAGGGATCCACCCACAACTATATCAGATTAATAACAGATTGCTACTCTTAGCTTGTCAACTAGCTCATTCATAATAGATTGCTACCTCTGCAGTCTATAACATCAGATTTCTGAGAGAGAGAGAGAGAGAATCTACAGACCTCATAATAGTTAAATATCTATATCTCTATAGGAAGGCCACCTGATAGGTCGAGGTGAGGTGTTAGTGGTGGTTTAGGGTTTAGGGGCCAGTTTTGCATGTAAAGTGAGATGTATGAACAACACAGTACACCTTGGTGAAGGATTTATCACTTGAAGTGAGGAAAGTTTCACAAAGAAGAAATTTCGACTATGCTCTCTCACCCTTGCTTGATGAACCATAGAGTATTGTGCTGTTTGTACATCTCATTCTCCATGCAAAACTGGCCCCTAAACCACCACTAACACCTCACCTCGACCTATCAGGTGGCCCTCCTATAGATTTATAAATAGGTTCACACAGTGAGGCCCTCCACAGATGCTCTCTCTCTCTCACCCCCCCCCCCCCGAAAATGCCAAAATGCAATTCAAATGTATCATGAATTTGTTTTGGACATATCACACACCAGGGAAAAATTTGTTGTTATTTCTGGTGTTAAAACCATGCAATGTTATTCTATTGGATAGCACGATATGGCCCTTAATTTAACTAAAACCTGCCCAAACTCCTCCATCAATCCTGACCACCTCAAAATGTGCATTTGTGCTTTTCACATGTATTAACACAATAACGCATAAAGATAAATGATCCTATAAGTGAGGCTGTTCCGAAAAATATCTAGTCTCCCCATGCTCATTGAGGTTTCTACTTTAATAATGGTTACTCCATGTAAGTTACCCCACTCTTCTTGAAAACCTGATATCAGCTGCATCACTTCTGCTAGAACTGAATTTCATCTAGATTTTGACTGACAATAGACTTAACTGGCTAGATTTAGGGCTGCTATGGGAGTGCTCAGAGTTTAGTTTTGTTTTTCACAATGTGCATAACAAGCTTTTGTGTGTGTCTGTCTCTTCAGAAATATATTCTTTGCTGGCAAAAAGGAAGACAGCATTTCAATCTGCTTGGAATTAAATTGGAAGCCTTGGAAATCAAGGGAACTGATCAATCACTCCATTTCATTTTACTTTGTGGAAAAAAAAATAAAAAAACAAATAAAGTGCCTAGATTTGTTCTTCGGAACACCTTGTAAATGAGCAATCTCCTGAATGTAGTCATGGGAATTTCACACAGCAAATACCCTTTCATAGTAGACTGCTTCAATGGCCTATAAATTATTTAAAATGGGGAACTCGCGTACTGTCTTGATTCCTGAGCCAGGTATTTTACTGTCACATTGGTAGTGCTCAAAGAGCATGTCACGGAACACTAAGATGATTTTTGCTGTCATAAGATGTGAAATGAAGGACAAGGGAATTTGAAGGAGGGGGGACATTGTGTACAGCAGCCACCAGTATTTATTTGTTTTCATCTCTGCTTGCTCATATTTTTCAACAGACGTTAGAACAGTTTTGCAACGGGCACATGTTTTAGCTACTATCCAGTCAGTAATGCTTTCAGAGTAATAATTAGAGTTCTGGATAATGTCAAACAGAATGTAGTGCCATATAGATATGAACTATCAGTCTGGCAAAAGGCTGATTGGAATGTCAATGGATGCTTCATTATGAACTCGGAGGTGCTAGCTGGCATTTACCCAGGCAATCTGAGGCCATGACATTCACATATGGTTCTTTACCTGGATCTGAGCCTAACCGCTAGAACACACACACACACACACACACACACACACACTCACGCCATTATTTGAATTCATCCTGCAATTCCACTGAAAATAAAAAGCTCTCCGATTACGAGGTAAATATTGGAAGGATAAGAACTAAAAATAAAATGTTGCTTTGTTGTCAGGATTACATAAGAAAGTTAGGGCATGTTCTGTGCCTCCTGAATGTCAAATTCTTAGGGGAGATTTAGGGGTCTATACATGCATTATGTGTTAAATGCCTGCATTACCCACTGCAGGCATTTAATATGTATTACAGTGCTTGTAATACTCTTGCATTAGCAGTAATGGACTTGTGTTAATGTGTTAACAGCAAAATCTATGCTAATGAGGTAATGAGATGCAAAATGATGCTAAGCACCTCATTACCTATTAGTGCAATGAAAACAGATGTGCATTAACCTTTACCAATTTTAATGCATCTATTCCAGAGGTGTAGTGAATGTGCATTAACACAGACCAGTGTAAATGCACATAAAGACACTGTTGACTGTAGGTACTCATTTCTTCCCTGATAGTAGCCTTTAAAAAATCAAACCAAAAAACTCTATAATCCTGAACCATAAGAGAAAATTCTCCTATCTAAACTAATAGTTGCATGCTATATTTGGACCTCATCTCTGCATGGTAAACGTTTGTATTGGAAAAACAACACATGTTTTAAGCCAATCCAAGACCATTATGTTTTTTAAGGTATTTTTGATTGCTATTAAAAAGTTCTCATTTTCAAGTCAAAAAATTAATGTGTCACCTAAGGTTTGTACTAACTATAAACTGAAAGCTAGCATGTCTTGTAAATGTTCTTCATTACTATTAGAGAATTCAAAAATACTCATTTCATCAAGACAGATCATATCCTCTTATCCGCTGTAATGTGGAATGTTCTAACAGAGGCTTTGCTTTGATGCCCCAAACCAGCATCTGCATCAGGGATTACTTGATTTTATTTACTTCGGCAACCAGTCTCCATCTGCGATACTCAAGCGCCGCAGTCAGCCTTGTTGAATCAATCACAAAACTTGCGGAATCTTGACTCCTATTAAAAGCTGCACATGCTCTATTATTATGTCAGGAATTGCAGTATTAATCAAATTAAAGAGGGCCAGGACTGGGATTGATATCCCCAGCTGAGAGGTAGGAGGAGGAGCAGGAGAATAAACGGAAGAAAGGTAGAGATATGATAACAGTGACAAGGATGAGATGCTGTCAGGGAGAGTGAGGATGGTTAGATGAGAGGAAGAACACTTTGAATTTCAAGAGCAATAGACAGTACAGATGATAGAATGGTAGGTGAGATGGGAATGAGAAAAGTTGACTAGATATTAGTAGTGGTTTGCAGCAGGGAATGAGATCGGGGAGGATTAGTATCAGGAAGAAAAACAGTAGTGGAGCCAAAGGAAATCAGAGTAGTTAAATCACAAGAGGATTCTGATACATTACAGGAGGTCCTTGCAAGACTGGAAGACTAGGCATCGAAATAGCAGATGAAATTTAATGTGGACGAGTACAAGGTGTTGCATATAGGGAAAAATAACCCTTGCTGTAGTAGTTACACGGTGTTAGGTTCCATATTAGGAGCTACCACCCAGGAAAAGATTTAGGCATCATAGTGGATAATACTTTGAAATCGTCAGCTCAGTGTGCTGCAGCAGTCAAAAAAGCAAACAGAATGTTAGGAATTATTAGGAAGGGAATGGTTAATAAAACGGAAAATGTCATAATGCCTCTGTATCGCTTCATGGTGAAACCGCACCTTGAGTACTGTGTACAATTCTGGTCACCGCATCTCAAAAAAGATATAGTTGCGATGGAGAAAGTACAGAAAAGGGAATGGAACAGCTCCCCTATGAGGAAAGGCTGAAGAGGTTAGGGCTGTTCAGCTTGGAGAAGAGATGGCTGAGGGGGATATGATAGAGGTCTTTAAGATCATGAGAGGTCTTGAACCAGTAGATGTGAAACGGTTATTTACACTTTCAGATAATAGAAGGACCAGGGAGCATGCCATGAAATTAGCAAGTAGCACATTTAAGACTAATCAGAGAAAAGTCTTTTTCACTCAGTGCACAATTAAGCTCTGGAATTTGTTGCCAGAGGACGTGGTTAGTGCAATTAGTGTAGCTGGGTTCAAAAAAGGTTTGGATAAGTTCTTGCAGGAGAAGTCCATTAACTGCTATTAATCAAGTTTACTTAGCTAATAGCCACTGCTATTAATTGCATCAGTAGTATGGGATCTTCTTGGTGTTTGGGCACTTGCCAGGTTCTTGTGGCCTGGTTTGGCCTCTGTTGGAAACAGGATGCTGGGCTTGATGGACCCTTGGTCTGACCCAGCATGGCAATTTCTTATGTTCTTAAATAGAGGCTTGCATTGCAATCTCCCCGTGTTGCCAGAAAGGCAGTTTTTACACCTAATTGAACTACCGGTACTTATTTCAGAGCATGTGCGGGAAAGTTTTTCCTTTTTTTAGCTGCAGGATTTTAGGCTATTTTTTTTTATGTGTGCGTTTTGCCGGAAGGGGAGCAGAGTGGGTGGGGCATACATCCTTAAAGCCGAAAGCACTTGCCTTTTGCTAATGCTTACAAGCTACTGCATGGGGGACAGGCAGCGATGGCAGAGTACGAAACAGGTAAGATCAAGCTTGAGTGCTTATGATTCATATGTTCTTGGAAGAGCTAACTGGATGGCTCAAAGGTTCACCTGCAACTTTACTGTGTCTTTTTTCATATTTTAACTTTTGACTGACATTTTTCTCTTGGGAACCCTGGGCTTCTTGCCCAGTATAAAGATAGTTGTTAAGTACCTCTGATTTAGTCATATGTCTAGTGCTCTCTATTTTGTTATTTCTACATTCTATGCAGGATGTATGAGCTGTTAAAGGGGAAAGCCTTAAAATTAGAAGAAGGCCCAAGAAATGGGATATTTCTACCCCACACGCTGATATATAGAGTTGCTAGGAAACAGCCAGAGTTAAAGGGAATGACGGTGTCAACTCAGGGACAAAGCAGGAGAAATCAAGTTGACTTGAGAGAAATGAAGGATCCTAATACTGAAGCTGCTGATTTCAAACAAAATCTAGCAGGATGTAACATTGGTGTGGCAGAGCCAGCAGTACTGTGGTAGCTGGAAGTTACTTTTCTAGTGGTGCTTTGTTCTCTCTTCCTGAAAAATCTGCTTTCTTTGCTCTGCCACCTAATTTCCACCCTGCGGGGCTTCAAAAAAGAAAGCTGCTTGTTTTATCACCCCTGAGCAGCAACGGAACAGCGGTATGCTGGATACTTTCTCCACTCAGCAGGGAGATGAGCTAAATGCACTGCACAGTGAAGAGGGAGAAGATGGTTGAGAGAGTGGAGACAGAATGGATTTTGGTTTTGGGGCCAGGTGTACAAATATACATTTCTTTGACATAAAATGTGTGTGGTGTGTGTGTGTGTGTGGTGTGTGTGTGTGTGTGTGGGGGGGAACTCCAAATGTGGTGTTAAATTGAATCCAAAAATGTCATAAAATGGTTCTGGTAGTCAAGCCCTGGAATTCACAATCTGTACAATGCATACATTTTTTTTTTAACTATGTCTTGCACTTGCTTTTAAAATAATGCACTGCATATGAAGGAGACAGCAGGGCCAGTGCAAGAATATTTAGTGCCCTGGAGGGCACGTCGGGTCCCGAACCTTGACTTGCTTCTAATAGTTCTTGAATGGCTCAGCTCTGCACAGCTCTCAGATCAACCTTATGTTATGGCAAAACTGAACGTGACAACTTTGATTTTTAGAGTTTTCTAGCAATATTTTAAAACTTTTTTATATATATATTGTACAGCTTCACAACGGGAGTTATCAACACATCGCTCCAAATCCAAATTCACTAATGTGCTAGATTTTAAAGTATATTTTGAGATGTTTTCAAAACATCTTCAAAGTAAAACCTTCAAACTAAATGGATTTATTTTGAAGGTTTTCTGAGAGCCTTGATGTCTCAGCAACCATTTGTTAATCTGCGATTTGGAGTGATGTGATGATAACTCCCATTGGGAACCTCATTTTCACGCCAGCAGTGAAAATGAGGGAGGAGGAATAGGGAGGAGGAATATTCAGCCCAATATTCAAAGATATCCAGCTATCTAACCCCTGGATGCACTAAGCCACAATGGTTTTTCACAGGAAGGGTCCCACTATTGCAGCTGGATCATCGTGATATTGAGGCCCCTCCCCGGAAAAAGTATCTTGGCTGTATGGCATGTTCTTTTGTTTCACAGCCAAACACTGAGGGACAAAAGAACGCAGTGAGCGGCCCTTTGCAATGGCAGCCCCAACCCCACTGGCCCAAAAAAAAAAAAAATTATGGGCAAATGGGGAGGTTGAGCAGGGGTCAGTGCTGTCTCACCCAGGGCCACCAGTTGAGGTGGCCCTGACTTCCCTAAAATGTAAAACCCCCCCCCCCCCCACAAACACCCATGCGGCAATGGCCCCAGCTCCCCTTCCCCAAGCACAAAAGTAAAATGTGACCCTGGCCCCTGACCCGATCTACCCAAGTGGCATCGACAGCCTCTAACAGTTCATACCGGCCACACACACATCACCCCCAGTTGACAGTGTCAGCCCCTCCCCCCATAAGAGCGATGGACTCCTCCCCCTCCCCCGTGACATTGATGGCACCTCTTCCCCTCTCCCAACCCTCAAGTGAGAGGGATGGCCCCGACAGTCCATACCCCCACCTCCTATCCTCCAAGTGCCAGTGCCAGTGACATTTTCCAAAATAGTGCCAACCTGGCCTTGTCCCAACCATGTGACTGGAGAAAGGTCAGGAATCAGACTCAGGCCACGTGCAATGTCATTTGGGGAGAGGACATCAATGTCACTTCAGAGGTGGGAGGGGAGGGGCTGTCACTGACACTTGGGGGTGGGGGAGGGGGGCCATCAATGTCACTTAGGGATGGGGGAACTGAGGGTTGTGCCACATTTTACTTTTGTACTTTGGAAACAGGGGCCAGGCCTATTGCATGTGGGTATTTTTTTTTTTTTTACATTTTCGGTGAGTCAGGGCTGCCTTGACTGATGGCACTGGGTTAAGACAGGAAGGTCAGCATTGACCCCAGCTCAACTTCCCCATTTGCTGAGACTTTTATTTTTTTTTTCCTGATGCTTTAAATGTGTGGTGGGAGCCTCAGAACCTCTGTTAGGGTGTGTTAACCTTTCATACTTTGTGGTAATACATTGATAATTGAATTTTCCTACCTGCAAAGTGCTCATTTCACCACTGGAGAGAGAGAGAAAGATTTGTACAATGTTCTCTCAACCTAGCTTGATGGACTCTCTACCTGGGCAACATCATGCTAGGTTGAGAGAAATTGTACAAATCTCAATGTTGTGTGACTTTCCACACTCCATCAAATCTTCACAAGAGTACACTGTTCTGTTCGTACATCTCACTCTGCATGTCAAAGTGGCCCCTAACCCCTACACTACTACCTAAACCTCACCTCAAGTTACTAGGTGGGCCTCCTAGGTAGCATAAATAGCTGCTTACTATGGTGCTACTTACAGAGTCTCTTTCTTTCTCTCTCCCCCCTCCACATCTCAGGCCCTTCCCCAGCCGGGAGCGATCTCCTACGCTCCTGACGTCGGGGGACAAAAAACAAAATGGCGCCGGCGCTAACTTTGCCCTGTCATATGACAGGGCAAAGGTAGCGCCGGCGCCATTTCTACAACACCGCACCGGAGGCCCGAGAGTAAAAGATCACACCGGGACCCCCCCTCTGGACCCCAGGTAATTTAAGGCATTTTGGGGGGGTTCGGGAGGGTGGGGGATTTATTTTAAAGGGTCGGGGTGGGTTTTAGGGATGTTTTAGTGTGCCGGTTTTCCCGCCCTCCCCCGATTTACGATTTACATGATATTTAAAAAAACGAAAACCGCGACGATCCGATTCCCTCCCCCCAGCCGAAACGATCTTTAAGACGATCGATCACACGATTCACATCTCTAATAACTACTTGAGCACTTCCAGAAAATGTTCATATTTATTAGGATGAAAAACTGGCTTTTCAAACCTGATATCCTCCAGTGAAAACTATTTTTCAATCATTGTTCTACACTGACAGTCTAAAGTCAGTGAAGTCACAATGCTGTAGCTAGTACAAATGAAAGCCCATCTTACAAGTTGAAATCAAATGTCATAATTATGCTAAAACATTGTATTGCATGGGTTACCCTGCATAGTCTCAGATAATATGAACAGTCTGCAAGACAGGTGTTCCAGTGGAGAAAAGGTTGCAGCAGTTGAGCCATAAGTCCTTCCCAGAAAATCTTGCGTGAGCTCTAGGAAGAATGTTCACTAGGCATCTTCTTCCATCCAAGTTTGTATACCCATCTCCAGCCTTTTCACCTTTGGTCTGTGGCCCTCTTAGATGACTGTTCTTGTATGGGGAAGATGGAGCGGACACCATAAAAAGATGGAAGTAGCTTCAGGATTAGGTCAGGCAATGTTGCTGGCAATTGTCTCAACTTGCTTTGCTGGTGTATAGCAATGACCATTTCTGTTATTGCTATAGTTAGTCTGTCTACAGAAGGTATGCTGAACAGATGCCCATGATGTTTTGACTAAGGATTGGCAGATTTCCCTCTCTGACATCAACAGAATTAATTTGCTAAGGTAAGCCCAGACACTTTCTGAAGCCAATCCTTGTCTTTCTTGATGAACTGCTGAGGCACATGCTTTTGGTTTGGTTTTTGCTCTCCTAGAAGTCACTTCTCTTCTTTTTACCTTCTCTCTAGGGTCCAGATGCTTTCCCATTTCTGTCCTCATCACTGACAACCATCCCCATGTACCAGGTTTACTTTTATACAGGGTTTGCATCAATGATTCTCAGCCATGAGGAAAAGAGGCCTGCACATGCTCAGTTTAGCATGTACATATTATTTAGCACGAAAGCACTATTAGTGCATTAAAGCTACAGTTTCATGGTTTACCATGCACACTAAGGGGTTAGGTTATAAAAACTTGTGTGTGCGTGTCCATGTGCGCGTGCTACACAGCGCACACACATGGACACGTGATTTTATAACATGCATGCGCAGGTGCGTGCATGTTATAAAATCGGGGGTCGGCGCACGCAAGGGGGTGCTCATTTGTGCAACCTGCACGCACCGATGCCCGTGGCCTTCCACAGTTCTCTCCCAGTCCGCTCCAATTTAGGAGCGACCTGGGAGGAGCTTCTCTACCACCCTAAATTAACCTTCCTACCCCTTCCCCTAACCTTCCCGCCCCCTAGCCCTATCCTAACCGCCCCCCCCCCCTCAAATGCTTGTTTTACCATTTGCTCCTGCCTTGGAGCAGGAGGAAGTTGTGCGTGCTGGCACCCTGCTGGCACACGATCCCCCCGACACAGTGGTAAATGGCCGCTGTACTGGGTGCCTCTAGCCACACCGCCCTGCCCCTGGAATGCCCCGCCCCCTCCCCACCCTTCCCCGAAGCCCGGGGATTTACGCGCGTGGCTGAGCCTTTGAAAATTGGCCCGGCGCCCTATGCCCGGCCATGCACGTAAATCCCCAGATTTATGCACATAAGGTTTTGAAAATTTACCCCTAATAGTGTTCAATTGCTATGGAGACTAATTTGTTTTTCACATACACGTTAAAATTGTATGCATTGCCCAAAATGGTGTTTCAGTATACACAAAGGAACACAAGAGCAAGACTGCACTCAGAAATTATAGTTCAACAAAAAAGTGCAGGTAATGTTGCATAGTCCATACAGGCATTCAAAGAAATAATTCTTTTATTGTTATTACTACACAGACGGCAGCTCCAATGTTGTCATCAATATATTGCAATGGGTCCCCCGACACGGACCCATGTTTCACCGAGGCTGTGTCAGGAGGGACAGGTCCGTGTCGGTGGACCCATTGCAATTATTGATGACAACATTGGAGGTGCCGTCTGTGTAGTAATAACAATAAAATAATTATTTCTTGAATATCTATATGGACTATGCAACATTACCTGCACTTATTTGTTGAACTATAGTTTCAGTATACACATCACATTTTAATGACATGTACATTAAGGCATTTTTAATCACAGTTTTAGTAAGTGAAGAAACTGAATTGAGTAGCTAGAAAAACAGTAAAATAAACCAGATGCACTCAAACTGGTCCTCAGCCCCCTCCCCCCCCCCCCCACCAAACAAGTCAGGTTTTCAGGATAGCCCTAACGAATATGCATGAGAAATATTTGCATACATGAAGTACATGCAAATACATTTCATGCATATTCATTAGAGATATCCTGGCAACCTGACTGGCTGGGGGTTGGGGGGCAAAGATTGGTTTGAGCACCCCTGAAATAAGCATCATAACCTGATAAAGGTATTAAACAAACAGCTGAAACAGAAACAGAATAAAACATATACAATTATACAAATAGAAGGTCAAAATGGAGTTTAAGAAGAAAGCATGGACAGGAGGAAATGAGCAGAATCATAAGAATCGGAGTAAAAGTAAAATGACCTGGAATGGAACAAAGGATCTCAAAATAAAAAAAAACCAAAATAGAACCAGGGAAGGAATAAGTATAAGCTAGGACTCTGAAAAAAGAAAGGAAGAAAGGGAAGAATTATACTCAAAAGAATATGAGAATATAAACTAAAATGCAAAAAGAAGAGATTATGCGATGAAAAAATGGGACTATAAATGTAGAACAATGCAGCACTAAGGCTAGAAACAGTTGCAGATTCATGAAGACAAATCTAAGTTTCAATGAGTACTTAAAAAAAACACAACAACCTTATCGTAAAGAAAAAAAGACAAAGCTATGAAAGATTTACTACCAACTGAACAATTCCAGAGTGCATCATTAAAGCAAACACAGAATAGAAAAGAAGACATTTGCAGGCAGCAAACTGAAATAATAAATATTGCATCCTGCCGGATGTGAACACCAGGGTGGCCATTTTCCATTTGGACACCTATTTTTATATTTATTTATTTTGACATAATGAATATAAATGAATTTTGGATTTTGTTAGAGATGCACCAAACAGGTTCATAATTGTTACTAATTCACTCATTATCAGATGGAATGCATTTGACAAGGGAATTGATGACTGGCACATGCTGATATGTAAAAGGGCAAGCTGTTTTCGGAAATGTGGACTGTTATGATCTAGCAATTTTGAATGGTTCACAAATCCTGGCACATAGAAGCCTTGTTAGTTCAGCACTGATTGATTTCCATGCTTGCCTATTGTTCAAAAGAGACAATAAATATTTTAGCAGAAGAGAGATAAGATAAATTGACCATTATCTGATTGAATACTGGTTGCTCATTATCTGTTTTCATATAGTTCCCATTTACTTTTCTTCCAGGAAAATGTTTCTTTTAAACATTTTACTAGATGACTCTATGCTTAATTGGTTTGCTGTGTTTGAAACATTACAGTAGGATTAACATTGTTTTATTCTGGCAATTTATTATTTTTGTAATAAAAAGACTTAGTAATGGACTTAAAAATATTTTGTGCTAACAAAACTTAAAGAAGTGCTTTTTAGTATATTTTGAGAGCAGGTTATTATAATTCCCCCCCTCCCCCCCCCCAACCAACACCACCAAAACAAACTGCTCACTTACTATTAGCACTACAGGTACCATGTATCCAGCTACAGAAATCTATAATATGGGCAGCCAGGACTGACGCTTCTGCCCAAGCCTGTCCCTTTACAACCACATAATACACAACACAGATTTGGGAGTCAACAGGCCGCAGCTTTATTAAACACTCTGGAGCCAGAGCCATACATATATAATCTTGAATTCCCCCATTTGCACCCATCCGCCACAAGCCAGCAAGATGGGCAACCAGGCTATCCCAGCCTGTATGAAGCGCCCACCTTTCTCATGTCCCCCACGACTCCTGCCGCCATCAAGCAAGGAGCCGAATAAATTGACCCCCCACCACCGTCCAGCAAGGAGCCGTACCAGCCACAACTGCTAGGGGTGTGCATTCGTTTTGAACTTAAATGTAAAACGCTACTTTTTTTTTTTTTAACTTAAAAAAGTGATGAGGCAAAAACGATCGGATTTCCAACTTATTCAACATAGCTATGTTGAATACATTGGAAATTGCGATTGTTGATCCAAAATAAAAATTTAAACCCTCACCTTCCTTAATCCCCCCAAGATTTACCACAACTCCCTGATGGTCCAGCGAGGAGTCAGGACGCCATTTCTGAACTCCTTTGCGAGGAGCACGTGACGTCGGCGCCACGTCGGAGTGACGCGGCATCACGTGATTCCCCGCAGGTTCGCTCCGGGACCCTCGTTCGACCCAAAAGGAACTTTTGGCCAGCTTGGGGGGGCCTCCTGACACCCCCAAGCTGGTCAAAAGTTCCTTTTGGGTCGAACGAGGATCCCGGAGCGAACCCGTGGGGAATCACGTGACGCCGCGTCACTCCGATGTGGCGCCGACGTCACGTGATTCCCCGCGGGTTCACTCCGGGACCCTTGTTTGACCCAAAAGGAACTTTTGGCCAGCTTGAGGGGGCCTCCTGACACCCCCAAGCTGGCCAAAAGTTCCTTTTGGGTCGAACGAGGATCCCGGAGCGAACGCGCGGGGAATCACGTGACGCCGCGTCACTCCAACGTGACGCTGACGTCACGTGCTCCTTGCAAAGGAGGTCAGAAATGGCGTCCTGACCCCGCTGGACCACCAGGGAGTTTTGGTAAGTCTTGGGGGGGGGATTAAGGAGGGTGAGGGGTTTAAATTTTTATTTGCACATATGGACATAGACTCAACTTATGGAATTCTCCATATGTCCATATTGACCGCAAATGGGACCCCCTTTCGACTTATGGACTTATGAACATAAACTTTTGCTCTGCACATCCCTAACAACTGCACCCAATTGTTTGGCTAGGGACCACTGACCTGCCCCCATCAGGTCAGCCACCAGTTACCAAAGCACAACCCTCCACCAATCGGCTCAGGCTACCCGCCACAGGTGCAGGTAAGAATTACCTGCGACCCCCAAAGATGCAGCCAGGACTCCTGTGGAGAATACATTCCATGGCCTCCTGCAGCAAATTCAAGAACAAATCCAAACCAATAAAAGAAAGATGCACACCATCCCCCCGGAAGAACCCTTTAACCAACTCCCAGGACCAGTCATGGCATATATGGAACCCCCCCTATCAAAGTCAACCAAGAACCGATCTGTTGATTGGCCTTGGCGCAACAACAGTGCCAAATCTTTTGCTTGATCGCTACAGGACGTAGAATAATGTCGGACCAACAGAGGACAGTGGCCAGAAGCAGAAGAGAAACCCACCACAGATCTCTCACACCATTCCAACGAACCGTCATCCAGACATCTTTCCCCAATCATTCCCCCCGAGGTGAATAATCAAAATATCTGGGGGACTGAGACAATCTAGCCCCGTCGCAAACACCATAACAGTTCCCTCCAAGACATCCCCTGCTGCCCCCCAACCAACAAAGGACACCCCCACGCTCCCCAAAGTCCAGATTTGTACCATAAGGACTTTCTTGAGCGTGAGAAAAGGCCCAGGCTACATAGAAGTGTCTCACAATCTATACGATTAACTCCCGGGGGACCGCACCTGCAAGGAGAGAAATGTTAATATCCTGTGCAATTACGGAGACCCTTTGTGCACATACCTGGTGAAAGCATTCGACTTCTACCTGCCAATATGCTGGATCACATCACTTGAGAGACCAGAGAGTGCTGCAGAGGTGGCAGCCCCAATTTGACATGAGTGAGTCCCAAATCTTGTAGAGTCCAACCCCAGCACCGCCAAACATCCACGCAACACAGCCTCGAACTGGTACTTCATCAGTGGCTTCAAATCCTGGTGCACCAGAAAATGAACCCCGCCCACCAGACGAATACGCCCGTAGGCTGTGCTGTTCGCTACAGGGCAAGTACGCAGTCCTGGTACAGGATGCAGCACGCACCACTGAAGACCCTCTGCCTAGCTGATCCATCTTGGATTTATGAATAAACAAAACAACCGACTCCACAACACATGCTTGAATAGAAGCCCGGACGCATCAGACCCATTAGTCGCCCGCGCCACCAACTGGCTCACTCAAAAAGCACCAAAAAATGCCCAGACAAAGGCCAGCTGGAACAGACAACACTCAAACTCGTTGTCACAAATCCTGGACAATACATCCCATAATTGTCACAGAATACCCTGAGTAATAGGCAGGCATTTGTCACCCACCGGGAGAGAACCACGAGCCCAATCCGCCAGCAACTGCTGGATCAGAAATCCCCCACTGGAAATCCCCAACCATGGGCCCTCATAAAGAAGGAAAATCCAGTTAGCTGCCTGTACTCTGCCAACCTGGAATAACCTGACCCACTCGCCGTCTCTACGAACCTCACCAGCAACTCATCAGAGACCGGGCCCCAATGCCAACCCTGACTTGCCAAGAAGGATACCAGCTTGTGTGCAGACTTCACATAGCAGTTCCAAGTGGATGGAGCTAGCGATGCCCAGAGCAGCATCCATGCTTCCGGGTGCCGAAGCTCCAGAGGAAAGACGGCACCAACACTCCCTGCAGATTCGAAATAAGGTCCACTTGCAACGAGAAAGAGAATCAGTGATAGAGTTAGCCACACCTGGGACATGCCTGGCCCATACTGTAATGTTCATCCCCATGCAATGCAGCACAAACTCACGCAGCAATTCCGAAATCAGGAGACACTTAGCCCGTTTGTTGATTACCTCCACCACTCCCAAATTATCGCACCAAAAGAAAACCTTTCGGTCCCGCAAACGCGAACCCCAAAGGACAATGGAGACCACAATCGGAAACAGTTCCAAGAAGGTAATGCTCCTGGTGACACCCATCTCCCACCAATCTGCAGGCCAGACATTTGCACACCAGGAGCCCCTAAAATAGGATCCAAACCCCACCACACCAGCCGCATCAGTGTAGAGCTCTACTTCATGATTAGATACCGCCTCCCCTTTCCACAATGAGCAGCCATTGAAATCAGCCAAGAAGCAGTCCTAGATCAATAAGTGCTCAAGCAACCACCGAGTAATGCGAATCCGATGTCTGCTTTTCCGCAATCCAGACATACTATGACTCAGTCTACGGATGAATACCCTAGCCAGAGGGATCACGCGACAAGCAAAGTTAAGACTCCTCACCAACGACTGCATCTGACGCAGTGTCATCTTCTTGGCCCACACTGCCTGGGATACAAGAACTCATAACGCCGCTACCTTGGTAGCCAGCAGCCGCGAAGTCATCTCGACTGAGTCCAACTCAATGCCCAAGAAAGACAAACAAGTCCAAGGACCCTCCGTCTTGCCAGCAGCAAATTCTGCCGCCGGTACTCTGGAAACACTGCAACAACTGCACACATGATGCCGAAGCTGCCTCACCCATGAACATGAAGTCGTCCAGGTAATGAACAAGGGTAGCAATCCCGGATCGTACCGCCACCACCCAATGTACAAACGGTGCTGAAGGCTTTGAAATAGGCACACGCGATGGAACATCCCATAGGCAGGCATCTATCATAGTAGAACTCATCCTGAAATCGAAAACCTAGTAACAGAAAGCATTCAGGGTAGATTGGGAGAAGCCTGAAGGCTGACTTGATGTCCACCATGGCCATCAAGGCCCCCACGCCACAACGACGAACCATGGCCACTGCCGACACGAAGGACATGTATCGCACCGAACAGAGATCACTCGGAATGTAATCATTAACCGACTTACCCTCTGGGAAGGAAGGGTTGCGAATCAACCGGAACTTACCCGGCTCCCTCTTCGGTAATACTGCCAAAGGGGAGAAAACCATATCATCTATCGGAGGAACCGGGAAAGGACCCCCAATCCATCCCAAAGCAATCTCACTTTGCAATTTGGCCAGGACCACGTGAGCCAATTAAGAACCGACGGACAATTTTGACCACTGACCACCCCCGCGGACCCTCAAAGGGGATATGAAAACCTTGTACAAAACCATCCCGCAACAAACTAGCAACTTCCACTTTAGGATACCTACCCAGCCATGACAGCATGGCATCTGAATGGACGGGGTAGGAGCTACACTCGAAACTTCACTTAGGAGGGTTCTTAGGGACGACCCCACCCCCGATCCCACCCCCCACTCGCTTTGGACACTTGGCAACGGGTTGGCCCTGTCTGCAACCGGAACAAGCATGCTTAAACTTGAAATCAGGAAAATTGCATGCTGAGCGATTGTACTTCCAACACACGTCGGGGAGCAACTCCCACTCGATTGCCACCCGCTGAGCCCGCCCCGGACAGAAAGACCCGCCCACCAGAGACACCAGCGGACCTGCCCGCATCTGAGGACGTTGAAGACCCTACTTTAGCACCCATCTGGGTCAAACACAAGCCAACATCCCTGGTCCCCCATGCCATGTACTTATTTTCCTCCATTAGGTCACGGAAGTGCTCATCATAATTGAGCCACGACCATCCCTCGTATATCCGACTGGCATCCAAGATAGCGTTCTACAACACTGGCCAATCGAAGGAAGGAACAGATCCAATTTAACACATTACGCGCCACCCAGTGATCCCCCCTTGTGGCCTTTCACCCCCATGCCGACTTTCTTTGCCTTCTTCCTCCCCGGATGACCCTCAAGCAGCGTGAAGATATCTATGTACTTCCGCTGCCTGATCTTCCGATGGAGAGCTTTCGGAACATCCAGCCACAGCTCCATTAGGCTGACAAGAGCGGGAGCATCCCTTTCCTGGACCTTTCCGGCCGCTCCCCCCCCCCCCCCCAGGACCGACGCCCCGCACCGAAGCCATGGACGAGTCAGACGAGGACAAAGAAGAAGAGAAAGAAGAAGAGTCGGCAGATCTGGAATGGGAGTGCTTTTTATTTTGCCGAAACCTATCCTGCTTCTTAGGAGCCACAGTACTAGCATTGACGGGCTCCAAAATTGCAGCCGGAGACACAGAGGACACATCGCTTGCGCCAATGAAAGGCAGAATGACATGCCCTCCAAACATCGGTAAACTCACCAAGCAGACCACCGGCACTACCGGAGTCAACAGTGAGCAGGAACCACGGAACTGGATGCCCTCTGTCCACTAGCCGGACCACTCATGCCTGCCGGCGATCCCACA
>NW_021821234.1:0-91689 GCF_901001135.1 Rhinatrema bivittatum
ACGGCCATGGCAACTCTCCAGCACCTATGCCTAAACCCAAGCCTGTTAAACAGATAATGTATACTTCTGCTTATAAAAGTTATTCCTTGGAAATGTAGAAACATACAGGAAAGGTGGACATGGGAACAGATATATTCCTCTTTAGATAAAACAAAGAAATGAAGTGACTTACTAGGAGCACCTCTAACACCTCCAAGTGAGCTGCTACCCTGTTTGCAGGAACTGGAACACCTCCAGTGAATGCTAGCCATCCCTAACTGGGACTAATCCAGTTTCTTCTGGACACCTCTTGAAGGCCTCTTAAATATCAACCTTTCTTCTCCAGCTCTACAGTCACATCTGGAGGAGACTTGTGTGCACTCAAAAGACCAAGCACATCTTTTTTGTGGGGGGAAAAAAAGGCCCCTAGGTGATTAAATAGAGAAAAACTAAGCCATCACAACACTCCCTGGACAGCAGAGGAAAGGAGAAATCAACCCAGTCAGTGCTGGTAGGTTGGTGATGGCCAAGTACCGTCCAACAAGTCCAGGCAGCCAAACAATCAGGCAAATCCTCAGTAGTTTTGGTACCTGCTTATATTATTACAAAGCATGGCGGTGAGACACGGGCCTGGGGACTTGTATGCTCATCTCCCCAAAATAAATGGTAAAGAACCCGAGAGAAAGAACACGCAACAGACTTGAATAAGGCCACAATATCCTCAAAGTAGTAAAGTGACTATAACTGGGATATATCATTGCAATGCAGCGAGGAATAACTGGGCAGACTGGATGAGTCAATGGGTCTTTATCTGCTGTCATCTACTGTGTTACTATGTAACAAGGAAAGAAATGGAAACCATGCATGGATTTTCTCCTGCTTTTCCATGCTAACCTCACTCTTACCCAATGGAGATCATTTGCAGAAGAGCAGGTACCAAGCCCAAGGTCCACCTCCTCCTCAAGCGTCAACCTGCCTGATGGATTTTAGTGGACTTCATTTGGGCCTCCTGGTGGACAGATATATTAATATCCTAAGATGTATCCCATCCCGGCCCCACTGCCTTCTCCATTTTCAGTTCTGCTACTTCCATGCACACAATTTCTTCAATAACCAAACAGGGATTATTGCATTTAGAAGAGAAAATGGGAAAACCTCAACCATATTTGTAATTCTGTTTTTGCTGCCATCCTAGAGATCCTGCTGCCAAGACAAAGCCTGGATCCCTTCAATGATTAACTGCTGAATTTGGGGATTTTCTAAATCAGTATTACCTTAAGAACAGGTGCTGCCAAGCCAGGCTCTTCTATAAATAATAATTCACTACAAAGGCATGGGCAATTATAAATATCTGCTTCAAAACTTGGCCATGTTTTATGGTTTTTAGCACTGCAGGGGTAGGGCAGCTGGCATTGCTGCGGGAATGAAGCTCTACAGATGGAACTGCAAGAATTTCATGCCTGCAGGAACAATAAAATGCAAAAGCCTACGACCGCTACATTACTTTTCGTTCAAACGTACTGTGCTGCGGTAGTCTTCTTTAAACCATAATCGAGGGTCAAAGCCTGAGGATGTAACAATTTTATAATTTCATGCAAGTGACATTTTTTTTTAGGTTTAATCCTACTGCTTTAGTAAAGGTCACAGCATAAGTGCCCCCCCAATGAGGTCA
The DNA here is from genome assembly GCF_901001135.1 of Rhinatrema bivittatum. Taxonomy (NCBI): domain Eukaryota; kingdom Metazoa; phylum Chordata; class Amphibia; order Gymnophiona; family Rhinatrematidae; genus Rhinatrema; species Rhinatrema bivittatum. Next base: position 1,652 of record NW_021821234.1, read on the forward strand.
ACTGCTGAGGCAAAAAAATCCCCATATGATCAAGTTTGCAATCTGAAAGGCCAAGGCACCATCCTCAGCTCACAGCTGAGACCCTGCATTTGTATCTTAGGCAAAAGATCTAGAAGGTACAATTCAATTCATGACTGCTTTTAGTTTGTGTGTGAGTGATACAACAGCACACATCTTCCCAGTCATTTCCCCGCACAGTCTGCTCCTCATTTCTCTTCACTTACTGACTTCAGAAAGGACTAACAGATCCAGATCACCAGGGCCAGACTGAACCAGTTCTCACTTTATCCCTTCTCAAGAGCAGAAAACCCTTCTAGACAGCAGGAGCTACAAAGTCCACAGACACAAAGAGGATAAAAAAAATTCCTTTTGACCTGGGTCCACCGATGACCCTCAGATAGGGTTGTGCAATAATTCCAGGTCATTGAGAACAGAATGAGCCAGAATGGTTATACCCCAACGCATTCACATGTGGTGGAGCAGGGAACAGACTAGCTCAGCCTGTACCTGATTGTCCTGGAGTCATCTTACATAAGATGACTCCAGGACATCTTATGTAAGATGTCCTGGAGTGGGCATCTTATGCCCACTCCAGGACATCAGGACTCAGCTTTTCCTCCAAGCCTTCCCTTAACTCTCAAAACCATCAATACCCGACCAGACAAGACTCCACCTTCCTGACTAGGGCACCTAGCTTAAACATTATATTTATGCCTTTGTTTAATTTATTCAGATATACTGTCCTTTACCTCTGGCTACCTTAGCCACACCAAGTTCTACCTCCTTGTTATATGTAACTTTCGCTTCTTGTTAAATGGTTGATCAATGTTATCCCCCTTGTTATATGTAAACCGATTTGATGTGAATTTTTCATGAAGGTCGGTACAGAAAAGTGTTAAATAAATAAAAGAACATAAGAAATTGCCATGCTGGATCAGACCAAGGGTCCATCAAGCCCAGCATCCTGTTTCCAACAGCGGCCAAAACCAGGCCACAAGAAACTGGCAATCACCCAAACATTAAGAAGATCCCATGCTACTGATGCAATTAATAGCAGTGGCTATTCCCCAAGTCAACTTGATTAATAGCAGGTAATGGACTTTCCTCCAAGAACTTATCCAATCCTTTTTTTAAACACAGCTTTACTAACTGCACTAACCACATCCTCTGGCAACAAATTCCAGAGTTTAATTGTGCATGGTAACCCTACATTACAATAGCAGATGAGGCAGAAACCGCCCACAAGTTTGTCACCAAACAGGCTAAGTTAGTCATAGTTTAGCTCCACTACATGCAGAGAGATGTAGATCTTATTTTTATTGCGATTTCCCCTTTGAAAATGTGCACTGCAAAGCAGAAGGTCCCTGGATCAACCTCGGGTTGAATTTTTCACTTTCCAGGTTGACTGGGAATGCTGAATAGGTGACACTCATAGTCCAAGAGGTTGGATGTCATCAAGGTCATTGTTTAAGAGCAACCTTGTAAAGAAATTCAAACACCATCACATATCAGCACATTAATAAACTATCAGGTATCAGCAAGCCAATACATGAGATCTCAAGGATCCCCGCTGGTTTCTCTATCATCCCCCTACTAATTTTTAACAAAGTTTGTTTTGGGTTTTTTTGCAGCTAATAAACTCAGAATGTCAATTCATTTTAGCCTTGTCAACTATATATGTTAAAAAATAATCCAACAAGTCAGCTTAAATGACACAAGACAACAACCTGACATCAGATGATATTTCGTAGGCTAATACTGCTTCAGGGATTATAAGTAATAACACTTAGTTTAGGAAGCTATTCAATCCGGATGCTAAAGTAATGGTTTAAGACGTCAGCATCCGGACTGAATACCTCCCCTAAGTTTGTGTCATTATTTATAAACCCTGAAGCAGTATTAGTCTAAAAAACATCATCTGATGTCCGATTGTGGTCGTTTGTCATTTAAACTGACTTATTGGATTGTTTTTGAACATATTAGTTGATAAGGCTAAAAATAAAATTGAATAATTGAGTTTTTTTTTACCTGCAAAACAAAAATTTTTGTTAAAAATTAGTAGGTGGATGACCAAGACCACCAGCAGGGACCCCCTGAGGGCTTAATGTGTTTGGCTTGTTGACACCCAATAGCTAACATGCTGATAAGTTATGGTGGAATTTGAATTTCTTTGCAAGGTTGATGGCTTTACGCATTTTTTTTTTTTTTTAGTTTCTTCACTTTGAACATTGATTGAGTTAGTTGCTTAAGGTAACATCTAGTAACTGCAATTCATTCCATGACTGCCGAGTTACAAAATAGCCTTGGATGCATGATCCAACACTGCAATGACCAGACTAAGTACAAGAAGCTGGAGGGAAGTGCAGGTGTGTGAATTAAAAACAAGGGGGAAAAAAATCCACTGGTATTTGTAAATGAAGGCTCATAACACCAAATCCTCGCTCTAATACCTTTGTGTATATTTTTTAAAAAAAATTTTTTATGTTTCCTTGTTAACTAAGCTGTTTCATTGTATTCGACTAAGGAATTTTTTCCTGCTTCACTGTAAACCGGCATGATTTGCATTTAATGCAAGAATGTCGGTATATAAAAGTTAAAAATAAATAAATAAATAATTGCTCTGGAAGCTCAAAGGACCAGGTACAAATTGCTGATTAAAAAAAAAACCACCCAAATCTACAAATTCATGTATATAATAGTGCAAAAGCGGGATAGGATCAGCCAGGTTGGCTGAGCAGGGATGCCGTGCCAAACCAAGTGGCCCCTCTCGTGCCCTACCACCCCCGCACCCAGACCCAGGCAGAGATGATAATCACCCTTGGAGGCGTGGCCTTTGCTGTAGCAGTGCGCCAGGAGCAGAGCAGCGGGTAGGGCAGGGAGCCCGGCCCACGACGTCCAGGTGCCCCTCTTCTCCCCCGGCTCCTCCTGCTCGGTCCCTTCCTGGTTCCAGCGCGCGGCGGCCCGGCTCCCAAGCGCGGTCTCCTCGCGCCTCCCGGCGGCCGCACTGCGGCAGTGCAGCCAGGCGCCCCCGCGCCCACCGGCGGCCGCTCTCCGCTGGCGAAGCCAGGACGGCGCGGAGGAGGAGGACGCCGCCCGTAAAGGGGCGCTGCCGAGCCGCAGCAGGCAGCTCCCTCCCGGCCGAAGTCCCAAGGACGCCAACATGCCGCCCGGACGCGCCGCAAGAGCCCGCTCGCAGGCGACTGGACCGGCTGAACAAAATGGCGCAGCGGCCGGTTTGACACTTTCGAAAGGCGCAGGCGCAAGGGTTCGTCCCGCAGCCGAATGCGTTCACGGGACCTGTAGTCCTTCCGGGCAAGACCGCTCGCGAGAAAAGGACAACTTCCGGGGAGAGACTGCCTGTTTTTCGGAGCATACTGGCAATTGTAGTCCGGTGGTTTGAATGGTCGCGTAACCTTTCCCGAGGCATGCTGGGAAATGTAGTCAAGAGTTTAGGTTCTAACAGTAAACATCCCTTTTTCCTCCTCCTCATTTAGATTTTGAGCCACAACAAAATCGTAAACATCTTTTTTACATAGTAACATAGATATGACAGCAGAAAAGGACCAAAATGGTCCATCCAGTCTGCCGCACTGTGCAGGTTACCCACTTATTTCTCAAGGCATTCTGGGAAATGTAGTTTAGTATTCTGGTACAAATCTTTGTGCACTAGTACCTATTTTTGTTTATTTTTTGTTTTATTAAATGTATTTGCAACCCCATTCCTGGGTGCTGGCTGCACACGGATGGGGCCAAAAAATAATTTAATGTCTCATTAGGGGCCAGTTCACTCAGACTAGCTCTTTTGTACCAGACTCTTTTCCCCAGGATCTGAGTTCTTTGTTGGTGGGGGAAAGGAAGCTCCTCTCAGGGCCCGGGCTGACAGGGATGACATTAAAACTTTTTCCTGGAAGCGGTAAAGTTTTATGCCCCACTGTAGGTGCTGTAAGTACCTATTAAAAACACCAGTGTCCAAAAATCTGATTACGGAAGGCTAATCAAGTGGGTAAAAAGCACAATAAATACAGTCCCAGCAGCACAGCTAAGCTCTCAAGTTGTACAGCTCTTCCCTCTATCTGTGCAAGTGTCTCTTATCGCCCAGACAGGGGAAGCACTCACCCTCCAGGGCCTGGCTAGGTGAGGTCTCCAAGTGTACAGGGCTTCCTTAGGTGGGCGGAAGAAAAAACAAAACTCCATATCTAGCAAAAAAAACAAAACAAACAGTAACTCACAGTCTGTACAAAGAGTAGTAAAAATCCTCTTTCCCCAGGGATGAAGACTCCAAATGGGTGTCCTCAAAGTCTCAATTTCTTCTCACAGTTCTCCTGCAAATCTGGAACTTCCTCTTTTCTGTTAGCCGAATGCCAAGTTGGAAAGGGATGCAATCTGGAACATGCAGCTCTCGATGTTCTTTGAGAGGCCAAGAAGAGGGATACCAAAAATCTTCCTCCCAGGTCTTCAGCAAAAAACTCTGCTTCCCAAACTGAGGTAAACACCAGAAGTTCCTGATATCAGGTCACCTCCTGAGGTTACAGAGGGGCAGATCTTCCCTAGCCTGGGTCTCTCAAAAAGGGGGTTCCCCATGCCCCCCCACCTCAGGCACTGGTCTCACCAGGCTTCTTACAAATAAATCTGTATCAAAACAACCCAGGATACGGTCCCTACCCACCAGGGAGTGGATGGGCAGAGCAGATCCCCGACCTGTCTCACAGACTCCAGGCAGGGTTTGCTTGAGTCCTACAGAGGCCTCGTTCCAGAAAAGCTCCAACACCTCCTATAACTTCTAAAATCAAGTATACTGCTCCTAAGAGAGAGGTTTATAAAACGCACACAGGCGGGCAGCCATCCCAGCACCCTCAAAGGGAAGAACTGTCCCAAATGCCACCTCCCCTCACCATTCCGATCTATACTGTCCTAAGCTAAAGGCATTAACCCAGGGCACTACTGGTAATAAACCCAGGGGGACATTACATATTTATTGTTTATTATTTCACTTCCACCAGGACGGGGAGCGCATGAAATGTGAGAGGATCTGGCACCTGACTGAGCCAAGAGCCAGTCACTCAGGAAGGGATCAGGGGGAATGTGGGTCAGGCAGATGGGTGAAGTGGACCCAGGCAAGGAAAGCGTGCAAATAGGCCTGAGCTGGATAGGGATTTCACGTTCCGGAGAAACCCCTCTATGACCGTGGCCAGAATTAAGATTTTGGCACCCGTAGGCAGAATGCCACGGCAGTGCCCCACTGAAGCTCTGCCGGCACATGGTACGGAAGCAATCGGAAGCAGGCTCCCCTGGATATTTGGTGCCTTCAAAATTTGGCAACTTAGGTGATGGCCTGTGTCTGAATCTGGGCCCATCTATGACCTCCACCCCCCCCCCCCCCCCCCCCCCCCCCCCCACTTTACATCTCGCCACACCAAAACAAGGGAGCTCATTTTGCAAATCTATTCAAACAACAAACTTTTATTTTCTGGTGGTTACCAGCAATCAAAGTGTATAAGAATAGACAGAATAAAAAAGAATAGATCAGGGTTTATAGGCTTGCACAGCTAGGGCGTGGAGGTCACAGGAAGAACAGAAAAAATTAAACATACTAAGTCTTTAAGAGTTATACGCTCCTTTCCCCAGTTTGGCAGAATTAACTATGGCGTCTTTTTCCTCACTCTTCACCCCAGTGGTTCACAGGATGCTCAGTGAGTGAACATTTATTTCCAATCACGTTCTCCTCTAGCTCTCTTTTTCCTTAAAAGACTACTTATCACAGTCTTAGAACAAGAGTTATCTCACATATCCACTTCAGTACTCACTCTCTCGACCTATAGTCGCTCTCTTCCGTACCGGAGGCTCTATACGCTTCAGAACCCCCATTCCTCATAGCTCCCGTTCAAGCAATAGCCGTGCCTGTTCCCGGCTGTCCCCGACTTTCACGCTTCTGAGGCTCTATGGGGCCTCCTGACTCTCATCCACCTCTTCCCGGCTGTCCCCGACTTTCACACTTCTGAGGCTCTATGGGGCCTCCTGACTCTCATCCACCTCTGGGGCTCTGGTCAAAGGGAAGCGAGCAAGGGGCTTGAGGAGAAACACCTCCATGCCTTGACGGGGAAAGCCCCTGCAGGGCTCTGTCACAGGAGAGGCCACTCCAGCTGGTTGATGAAACAGATAAGTGTGGGAGCTTGCTGGGCAGGCTAGATGGGCTGATTGGTCCTTTTCTGCCGTCATTTCTATGTTTCTATGTTTCCAGCTGTGTTCTCTCTGAATCCTCAACCCGGCACTTTTATACTGAGAAACACTGCCTCTACAGGACCTTGCTCCCCATCCTTTATAAAGGGGAACATTCCCACATGGACTATTTTCAACTCTTTCGTGCTGACACAGTGCAAATGCAAAACCAGAATGGAAGCCACCTAGTGGCCATTCAGAGTAACACACCTTCTACAATCCTACGGACATAACGCCCTGTCCGTTTCCACCGCTGTAAATCTGACATTCAGCTGGGGCAAGATATCCGCCCCCCACCCAGAATCCTCTCCAAGGAAAAAAGGCTCTTTGTTGGGAGACCCGTCACATCTACTGGGAGCCGTGGCAGACATTCATGTACCTTAAAACCAATGCCCCTGATTTGCTGCTGCAAATTATTCATGATTCTAGGGCAAATTTTCATAATTTTGCATTATTTGCCTATTAATGTACATTTTCATTTTGCTCCATAAAAATGTCATTTTCTGATATTGTTATGTCCAGTTAATTTATTTGGTTCTCTTTTGGGGGAAGGAATCTTAATGATGGGATTGGGATGGAAAAAGAGTGATTGAAAAAAAGGAGAAGAGATCTGGGTCAATGGAGAAGAGAGAGGATCTCAGAAGGACAGTGAAGAAGGACTCTCAGGCAGGAGGGGGTAGGAGAAGAGGATGGAGGGGTGATAGAGGCTCAGGAGGAGGGAAGGATATTTCCAGGTTTATAATAGGAGTGTAATGGTAGTCAAGCCCTTGTGCTGTGGCGTAGTTGACGCAACCTAAGAGGCAAACCTACTAGGCCCACGCCAACAGCTGGCGGACATGCCCTACCCCGGGACTGAGCCGGATCTTCACCTGTACCAACCCCGTTCGCCACAGGTTGAGTCCTTGGGCTCCAGGGGCTGGCAGGACTTAGGCGAGAGTCCCTGTAGGTGGTCAGAGAAGGAATGTCTAAAGCCAAGCTGAGGTCAGGGCAGGTGGCAAGCAGAGAGTTACGCAGTTCAGGCCAAGTGTCCGAACAGGCAGCAAGCAAGGCATAGTCGAGGTCTGAGGCAGAGATTAGTACCAGGTGGCAGGCAAGAGAGTGTCCAGGTCCATAGCAGAGGTCAATACCAGACAGGAAGCGGGACTGGGACAGGCTGGACAAGACAGACTGGTAAAGGCATTCTGGAGCAAGGGAGCCTAGTCCTGGGGAAATTCTGCACACAAAAATGTAAAATTCATACAAACATTTAAAATTGTGCACACAAAAATTTACAATTCTGCAAAATTCTGCCTACTTTATATTTATCAAAACAATTCATCTAAAATGTTATGCAGAAAAATTATTATTCAAAGATGCCGAGTTTAAAATATTTTGAGCAGATTTCCCCTAAAAGCACAGTATAAGAATGTCCCCTCTGCCTCTCTCCTTTCTCCCCTCTGCCCTCACAGGCCCCAACTCCACTATATCTCCCATTCCCCTGCAAGCTCAATCTCCACCCCCAGCCCTCCACTCCCAGAGTTTGATCCCTCTCTCATACACAGGCTCCCTTTCTTTCTCTCTCTTGCACACACACACACACACTTCCTCCCTGCATGACACAAGCTCCCTCTGTTCCTCACACACACACACACACACATATCCTCACACAGGCTCCCTTTCTCTCTCATGCGCGCACACACAAACACACACTCCCACTCTCTCACACATACACACCCTCCCTCTCTTGTACACACACTCACCCACCCTCACACAGGCTACCTCTCTCTCTCTCACAAGCGGGATGGGCTCCAGTCATGGTCGCTGGCCTCCCCTTTCTGCTGTGAGCAGGATGGGCTCCTCTCGCAGCCGCCGACCTTCCTCTTCTGCCGTGAGCGCGATGGGCTGTGCTGGTGGCCCACTGGGACCTCCCTCGACTTCAGCCACGCATGGGATGGACTCTGCTCGCATCCGCCGGCCTCTCTCTCCTCTTCTGCCATGAGCGAGATGGGTTCCACTTGTGGCCCGCGGGCCTTTCTCCAAATCCTGCGCAGGAGGAGTACTCTTGCCCAAATTCTGCGCTCCGCCGCAGCGCAGAATTCCTCCAGAAGTAAAGGCAGGCCGGACGAGGCTTCCAGACGCAGCAACACGCACCGTTGCTGAGGCAGGGCTACAGAGCGCGGCTGGGGCTTGTATACCCAGCCGCGCCATCTCGTCTGTGAGTGCTGCAGCCCTGCTGTCCCGCCCTGGGACCTTTAAGTAGCGGCGCACCCTGCCTGCGCACCCCTAGGGGGGACCCTCAGGAGGAGCATCGAGGTGGCGCCTTGCTGCGTCGGCGTCTTAGAGGCGAGTGCGGCCGCTCGCTTCGGCGGCCCCGCGGCCGGCCAAACGTTACAAGGAGAATCAGGGATCAGAGGGGAAAGGGAACATCTGGAGAAAAAGGCAAGGGAATGGGGGGAGGAGAAAGAGAAGGGACCCTGGATTGAAAAAAGGGAGGGAAGGTTCACTCACACCCTTCCTCTCAACACCAATCCCTCATTCACAGCCTCTCTGATCAATTTGCGCTCTCTCTCTCTCTCTCCCCCCGCACCCTGCCTCCAGTCCCCTCACTCACACCTCACAGAATCTCCAGTCTCACTCCCTCTCCATTCCCCCATTCACTCTCCCTCCTATCCCCTTACCCCTTTGATTCTCTCATTGGCTCTTCCCTCCACCCCCAATCCCTTCACTTAACTCGTCATGCCCCTCTTCCCCAGCCTCTCTATTCAAACCCCATCCAATCCCCTTTCCTGGATAGAAAGGTGCAATCTATTTCATGAGCAACAGTCATAGTTTTAAGAGAATCAGAGATGGGGGGGGGACGAGCAAGTCTGCATCTCGAGTTCTGTGCAAAATTTGACCTTTGACCTGTGGGTGGACCGTATCTATAATAAATGTGACCGATAATTGTTGGGGGGGGGGGGGGTTTCAGTAGTTTGTGAATTGACCCATCCAGTCTGCCCAGTTATTCCAGTTTCCACAGCTCCAAGGCTTATATCCCAGCTGCCAGCCTTAGAGCGTGACTGAATGTTAGATCTCTCTTCTTATCCGGGACACTCCGTACAGAGTCCAAGCCCCACTTCAGACCTGAGTTCTGGACGGGGATTGCTCTATTCTCTGAGTGCAGTAAAAGAATGAATGAATGAATGAATGGTTAAGTGCTGGGGGGCTGTCAAAGTTTAGTATTCAGCCAAGCCAGGAGGAGATAGGACCCTCTCCTCCTCCCAGCTGGGCTTGGGGAAGGCAGGGAAGTTGCCAGGGAATGCCAGTGGGGAGGAGGAGGGGTCGGGGGGGGGTGGGGGGAGGAAGCATGGGGCAGTTGCTGAAGTTCTCCCAGCTTAGGTTGTGAAATTGCCGGAGGCAGGTAGGGTGCTGGGTCGGGGGAGAGGTGCTGGCAGATCCCCCCAGGCACATACGTTTTTGTGTAACACCAGAGGTAGGGGGACGATGGGCAGCCAGATTTAGGTCTGCTCCGGCAACATCTGGATTTGGCTGGCCAAGTTAGGCAGCTAGCGCTGAAAACCACAAGGCCCCCATTTTGCTCCTTCTTCACCGCCTTCCCGCGGGTTCCCATAATATACTGAAGGTAGCTTGTCTGACTTTCAAGTCATTATGGGGACAGGGACCAGCCAACCTATTTATCTACTCGCTTTATTATCTTGTGCTCCGCTCTGCCAGGCACAGTCCTCTCGGGCCGCATCGTTGAGCCCAAGCGTCCCCTGTCCGGAGAGGGATCCATCGTTCACTGGCTCATGCAAGGGTGCTGAGTGACACAGCTCCAGCTCTTTGCAGCGAAGCGCCTCAGAGAGCTGGGGAACGCAAGGATTATTTCACTCTCCGGAAACTTGGGAAACACATGCCGCTGTAGCCAGTTGCCCTGGTAAAAGTCAGCTTTTTGTTACAGGCCATTTTTATCCTATGAAGAATCATATGCTGCTTAAGGAATGGCGATTAGCAGAGAAGATGGTGCTTTTAATATATGCTGGCGGGGCGGTGGGGGGTAACGCTGCTGTTAGTTGTGTAAAACGATTTGCTTACATCTCAGAATCTACAACCCAAACCCTTACAGACTAGGCCTCTTCACGCTTATTACGGTTCACTGGCTTTGTTGTGGCAGCTAAAGACAGGAGTTGCTTTAATGCGTTTCAATTAATCATTCGTGGTCCAAATGCTCTAAAACACCTTCTGCCCAAGTAATCTCAACTTGCACTTCCCAGAAACTTTGCCATCTGATTTCCCAGCATGAAAGAATAAACTGGCCCAGTCCTGCACAGGTTAGTCAGGAGCGCTGAGACGGTCTCTCGCTCTCTGTAGGGGTCCGGCCGCCGTTCCCAGCTCTGCTCTGCGCGTCAGCAGGAAGGCAATGCCACTGCGCCCAGCAGGAGACCGTTTCATGACGTCCACACAGACACAGTCCAGAGATGGCAGGCCAAGAGCTCTTCCAGAAGGGAATTGTACCAAAAGTGTGCAGCATTGGTTTCCATCCTTTGTCTTCAGCCACTGTTTAAGACTTTTCCTGGGCTTACCAGATGCTTCATGCAAATACACAGGATCCAGAAGTAGACAAAAATGAATGGACATAGCGCAGTCCCTGGGATAGGATTGCTGGGTTTAGAAGTTGTTTCATCTCAGCAGGCATATTCACGGATGGTTTGTAGGGTGAGGACATGTGCTGGATGTCACCCGATTAACCAAAATGGCCTCCTCAGATTCTGTCAAGGCCACAGAAACTTCATCAGGTCTGAGCTAATCACAGCTGGGAAGCAGAATATCCAGTTTATTCAGTTTCTGGCAGTTTTGCAATGTCCATCTTGCATTGCTGTGACTCTAATTTGTTTGGTTCAACGGACACACAGCTCCTTAATGGAGAACTGGGTCCGTTATTCTCTCTCCGCTATATGCTTCTCATGCACAGCTTCAACAGATAGTTTAACTCGGTCATTAACTCCTAGACAGAGGAGGCCACATCTTCAACTCCAAACTTTGTTAACAGGCAAAACAAATAAACCGAGTCTTGCTGTGCATAAACAGGAGATAGCAGCAGCCAATCAGCGCAGTCTGGGCCACAGAACTAAGGACAGGTAAAATGAGAATAATTATGCAGGGATAGCCAGTTTAGCGGCTAAATCACACAGGCCCAGTCAGTGCAGAGCTGATCAGAGTTAACCAGGAGGAAAAACACCTAGAAACCCCTGCTTCCAAATCAGAGGTCAACCCCTCAGAGCCAGATGCACTAAATACAGCAGTAGCTGCGAAGGTGCAGGATGACTACCAGTTAGCAATACAACAGTAACAAGGAAACTATGCATACAGCATTAGCAACCGAAGCAGGACACTGCGACGAAACAGAAATACACCTATGGAGGCAGGACACGAGTCCCTACAGTTCTTACTCTATTAGTTAGGTTTGTGTTTTATACGGTGATATTTTTCACATTGGTTTGCTATGCTTTTAGTTGGCGTTAGCTGGCAGGTGTACTATTTCGGGGATCCACTAGACCAAAAAAATAAATAAGTAAATCAAAATAAATAAATAGGTACCTAACCCCCCTTTCCCCTGACCTGTCTTCCCCCTTGGCTATGCCTCCTCTTGAGGCAGCTAAATTTAGGGGTTCAGCCTGTGAAAAGAGCCAGAGCTAGGCACTTAACTCTTAAAGTCAGGCACCTAGATCTTTTGAATATTGGGCTCTATGGTTTTCAATCTGCTTAAGATGAATTCTGCCAATTTGACATTGTTTAAAAAAAAACAAAAACCACCTTTTACTAAGCTTGCCTTCTTTGATCAGTGGCACTCTGGGCAGCCACGTAACAGTTAAAACCGGAAATTCCTTTTCTGCCTATTTATCACAGTGATACTAGGGCTGAAATGGAGATCTGGTTTGCAGAGATTGCTCCAAAAGAATGCTACCTGTTTAATTCAGATTATCAATTGTATGAACAAAGCCAGGGTTCCACCTGAATTACTGGCAGATAAGAGATAAGAATCTCATTTTCCTGACTGAGAATTAGCATTTAAGGCGTTTTTCTTTTTTCCTGGGTGCACTACAATGTGCTCTTTGAAAACGTGTGCTACAAATTAAGCAGGAGAAATTGCTTTATCCATGCATTTCAAAATACAGATTCAGGCCTTCCAAGGCCCCCGTCGTTCAGGAACGAACGCACGTGTGTGTGTGTGTGTGTGGTGTGTTGTGTTGCAACCATGGCCCACAGAGGAGACCACAGATGCTAGATCTCCACCTTTGAGCTCAGCCCACAAGAGGTAGATAGTTGCCCTTGGCTGGGTTATCCACTGTGTTCACGTGGCCTGGCACCAGACACAACAGAGACAGTGCGGAAGGTCTCTGGGACAGCTGATGACGGATGAGGCGAGTCTCGGTCACCGAGCCAGCAGCCCTGTTGTTAAAACCAGGGGGGTGATTCAGCACTTAACGCCTCCAGAGAGTAATGTTATAACAGCCCGTGAGCAGGCAGCACCCGTGGAATAATTCAGCCCCAACTTCCAAACCGGACCTGCGTGCGTCACGTCCCCTTTGAGACTTGGCGGGCGCCCGCAGAACCCTTCGCAGCATCCACGCACGCGTTTCATGCCTGCTTGGGAGCAGGCGGAAACCTGAGCGCCTCCGTTTCCACGCAGGCTTTTTGAAAAATCAGATGCCCTGCAGTTGGAGTGTCTTCCCCGCTCCATCTTCACCCCCTGGCAACGCTTCTTTCAAGCAGCTGTGGAAGTATTGCCTTAAATTGCTTCCGCACGTACTTTTTCGAGCACAGCCCCCGGGGCAATTTTCAAAAAGCCCATTTATGTGCATAAACGCTTTTGAAAATTACCTCCCCATAAGGAGAAAAAAGTACAAGACAACCACCCCCTTTATGTAACCCCTTTTTTTTTAGTGGATGGGCTATATCCTAAGGGCCCATGAACGGTTTTATAATCTCGGGGCTCAATCCACTTGTCCCTCTCACCAATCTTCTTGCCCCAAGGGATGGGTTCTTTTCTACTAGGGGGGGGAAGGATTCCCTTCAGGGCCCAGGTGGTTTGCTGGAATCCCCTTCTTTCTATAGTGGGTAGCTGTGCTTGCTTTCTGATGGTGCTGCAAGGACCAGACAGGGCACGGTTTAGGACGGTGTTCAAATAAACTATACTGTGATTCTTCATAAATAAATACATGTCCAGTCAAATGGATAAACTGTTCCAAGTTACATCCGTGTCAGACTGGTTTCTTTCTCCAAATTCCTTCCTACTCTCTCTCTCTCTCTGTATGGGTCCTCGGTTCAGGATCCTGAGTTTGAGCTTATCCTTCAGAGAGTGAGAGAATAAGATATCCCAGTTTGAGCAGGGAAATCTCTATGTACGACTACTACCACTACTTAAAATTTCTATAGCGCTACATGACATGCGCAGCGCTACACCAGTCCCTGCTCAATAGAGCTTACAGTCTAATGAGACAGACATACAGGACAAGAGACTTGGGGTATTTCATAAAGCAAGACAATGGTTAAAAAGTAAACAAAAGTTAGTTAACAAGACTAAAAGCAGACAGTCAGACATGAGACTTAAAAGTAAGAAGGACCCCCTTAGTCTGAAAATCGTACCTGAGTGTTCAGGATCTGATGCTAGGAGTTAGCAATCTGTTATTTTTTGTTATTTATTTAGGAGCGTAGTGGGTGGATCCTTGGACCGGTGGCAGGTGACCACGCCCCCAGGGGAAGATCCCAAGAGGGACCACTGGTCAGGTTCAGAGTATGGAGACAGACACACACTAGTTCTTTTATTAGACAGTATACTGAACCACCAGAGGTGGCAGTAGTGAGCTGGAATGCCCAGCAGGGCTGTAGTCCCTCAGATACTGGAACAGCGATCCCTGGAGGCTGAGCTGAAGAGAGACTGAGAAATAGTGAGTAGGCAGGGTATGCAGATGGTAACACTCACACAGTGTCCCAATGAAGCCCGGGAGCTGGAAAGAAGTAGGCCCTCGAGGAGCGAGTACCTTGTTCCAGGGAAAGCTCAGAGAGAGCGATCGTAACTCACTGATGGAGCTGAGATAGTTGGTAGTGATGACTTCCAGGCAGAAGAGTATACGAAGCAAGTCTGGGAACGAGTGCCCTTGAGGAGCGAGTACCGGTTCCAGACTGTCGCCTGAAAAAACAAAGAGAGAGCGAGGCCCCCGAGGAGCGGGTACCACTGGTAAGTCCGAGGAGGCAGAGCAGCTTAGGTAGCGAAACCCAACCCTTGCTAACTCCATGTGTTAGCAATTCTGAGACCTTAAATATCCATCGCGGGTGATGTCATTTTCGGGGGACGCCCCCGAGGTTCGCGCCAATGCCGGTAGTTCAATCGGGGCCACGCGCGCGCGCCCCTTGGCCTCCAGGAAACATGGTGGTTGCAGTGTCGAGCCGGTCCGGGAACGCCCGAGGACAAGTGGCAGGAGAACGCCGCAGCAACCAATCTACCCGCGTACGGAGAGGGAGGCGCCAGAGAGGTAAGGAGGGCGGAGAGAGGGCGTCGGGCACCGACGGACACAACACTGAGGTCCACGACAGTGCAGTTCTGCCAAACCCCAACCTATCTCCTGTGGAGATCCCAGGGATGGGTCTCCAAATACCGTCCTTCCTCTCTGTGTCCTTCTTACTCTGGACTCCTCCTGATGTGACCTTTCATTGGAAAAGGTCTGATGCTGGGAGAAAAAAACAAAAACGGGCTATTATAGGCCAGCTTCAACGTGAGGAGGGGCGGCACTCAACCTCCTCACTAACCAAAAGGGGGGAAACGCTTTCAAAGTCCCAAACTTCCTCGGAGGTGAAAAGTCACTGCATCCCCTCACGTGCAGGGAGAGAGGAACACAGATCTTCTAACTCCTGGCCTCCGCATCCGGGGCACGTCCCTCGCCAGGATGGTCCGGGATCTCATACAGGGAAAAACCCCAAATGTGCACAAACTCTCTTTGCCACAAAACTGGAGGCAGATCCTGACAAGCGAGAAGTGCCCTGCAGGAATCGCCTCTCGAGACAGCCCCCCGACTCAAATTTAGCAGTAACTGAAACGGCTCCTCACACTCCAGAAGCCAAGCCAAAATGACCACGCTCTCTAGGCTCCTAGCCCTGCCTTGTGCACTGAGGATCTACCATTGGCAGTGATATGTGTGCCTGAGTCTGAGACCAACATGGGGACTGTGACTGACCCAGAATCCTCTGCTGCCTTGGCCTGCTTGCAGTTCTGGCCATGTGAACCCTGAATGCCCTATTGAGCCTGATTTGGAGAAATTCTAGGAGACGTCAGGACAGCTGCCGGAGCTGTCTAAAACTTGTGGTGGATGGTCATAGGGTCACAATAAGCAGAAAGAAAAGGTCAGAATCTCAGGCTAAAATTTCAACTACAGTGGCACCTGTAGAAATAGCCTAAAAGCCATGAAGATCTCCCTGAGCGAGTGAAAAAATAGCAGGACAAAGGACTATCATAAGATTGTTCTGAACACTAGGCAAGTAGGCCCCAATTTGGGAAGGGGATCAGGGTAATATAGGTCTAATTTATCTTCTTTTTGACATGAGAAACTGTGTACAAGATACTACCATTGGTACATATAATTTAGAGATTTACTTTCTTAAGACTGCCTATGTTATCTATAAAGAAGAATCAGCTGATGTACAAGGAGAGAAAGAGAGTAAGTAGTGCTTCTCATGAGCATCTTGCCAGTGAACTGCTGCTATTCTGTAACTCCAAGGGATACCTGTATTGCTTACTGAGAGAGAGAGAAACATGCAGGACAAGAGACTTGGGGTATTTCATAAAGCAAGACAATGGTTAAAAAGTAAACAAAAGTTAGTTAACAAGACTAAAAGCAGACAGTCAGGCATAAGATTTAAAAGTAGGGAGGAGAGGGAGAGGGAGAGGGAGAGAGTATCTATAAGGCCCTTCTAGTAGTTAGCTATTTATCTCTATAGGAGGCCCACTCAAGGTGAGGTTTAGGTAGTAGTATAGGGTAGGGGTTAGGGGCCACTTTGACATACAAAGTGAGACGTATGAACAGAACAGCGCTCTCTTATGAAGATTTGATGTCCTTCGGAGTGAGGAAACTCACACAAAGATGAGATTTGTACAATGTTCTCTCAACCTACCTTGATGGACTCTCTAGCTGCTTACTATGGGCCACCCCCAGAGGCTCTGTCTCTCTCTCTCGCCCCCCCCCCTTCCTCCTCTCACATCTCAGATCCTCCCTCCATCTCAGGGCCCTCCCCCAATCCCCCTCCCCCATCTCAGGGCCCTTTCCCAGCCTAAGAAAATGCCCAAAACACAATTTGCATTATGGGCATATCGCACAGGTTAACGCCAATGAAAAAGGTGTAGATATTTTCGGCATTAAAACTGTGCAATATGGCTTCGCAAAGTGCAAAGCCAGCTCACTTTTCCAAAAATCCCGCCCCCAATTCCTCCCCTTTTAAAAATTATCATCGCACCATGCGTTATGGTGCTTTTCGTATACGTTAAGGCGTTTTTCACATGCGAAAATGCCTTAACGCATGCGAAAACGCCATAGTGTGACTTGGAAAATAACTCCCAGAGGTTGGCTGCAGCGTCGCTGCTCTAGCCTGAGTCAATTATTGGAGACTGTGGATAGCTGTTGAGGTGCTGGAGACTAGAAGGAAGAGGTAACAAGCTTAGGTTAAGAGTTTCACACAAAAAAAACCTGCTTTTTTTTATTCCAGAGGTCTCGACAGGTTTCAGCGTTAATCCATCAGGGGCAAGATTTAGTTCACTCTCCCCAGGCTCACCCGTAACTTAAGTCCTCTAGTCGGGCCTTGCTTCAGGGTTAGGTTCCTAAATCTGCCACTTAAGTTCCATATATTCTCTCAGATGCCTTCCCTTTAATGTTGTCCCTTACGAGCAAATCAGCCTTCCCAGGCTTTGGGAGCGGCTAGTCTCCAGTAGCAGGGGACGTACAGGTAGGCTGCTGCCACCAGCGATGTTCGGTGCAGCCCTGAGATAAGTAGACGGCAGCTTAAATGCAGCCTGGCAGGGCTCACAGGCTGCACACCTTGCTGGCTCAGAGGGACAGTTCTTGTTTTCAGCTCACGTTTAAAAATGAAATCCACGCTAGGGGGGTGAATTTTAAAAGCCAGGTGCTGTTATTCTAAAGAGACCGTCTTCTCATGATTTTTCGAGGAAAGGGGGCCCGATAATACAAACGAACGCATTCCTGATTTTCCCGGGAAACACCATCTTAATTATTTTGTGCTTTCCGTGGCGAGGGTTGTGGCGGTGAAGTGAGGTCGCGGCGCTGAAGGTGGAGGCAAAGAGGACCAAAGTCAGCGGAAGGCAGGTAGCAGGCGCGGGCTGGGACTGCAACCGGGGACCAACGTAGGCAGAAGACGAGCGGGCGGGGGGGGGGGGGGGGGGGGGGGGGTAACCGCAGCCAAGCAAGGATGCGAGCGCTGTGTCCGGTTTATGGATTTTTATGGAATGGGAAAGGCTCAGAAGCTCAGGTAGGAAAGGACTTGAAGAATGGCAGCAGCAATATGAGGTGGGGGAGGGGGGACCCGAGGAGTGGTAGCAGCGGGGGAGGGGGGGGGATAAGGTTGGGAGAGGAGGTCAATAAGGAGTGGCATGAGGGGAGGGAGAAACACCCCCCCCCCCCAAGGACTGGTGGCTGGAGGTGAGGGAAGGGGCAGAAGAATGACTGGAGGAGGAGAGGGCCGGAGGAGCAGTAGCTGGTGACGTGAAGGGAGGGGCGAGTGAGGAGGAGAGGGCCGGAGGAGCAGGAGCTGGTGACGTGAAGGGAGGGGGCGAGTGAGGAGGAGAGGGCCGGAGGAGCAGGAGCTGGTGACGTGAAGGGAGGGGCGAGGGAGGAGGAGAGGGCCGGAGGAGCAGGAGCTGGTGACGTGAAGGGAGGGGCGAGTGAGGAGGAGAGGGCCGGAGGAGCAGGAGCTGGTGACGTGAAGGGAGGGGCGAGTGAGGAGGAGAGGGCCGGAGGAGCAGGAGCTGGTGACGTGAAGGGAGGGGCGAGTGAGGAGGAGAGGGCCGGAGGAGCAGTAGCTGGTGACGTGAAGGGAGGGGCGAGTGAGGAGGAGAGGGCCGGAGGAGCAGGAGCTGGTGACGTGAAGGGAGGGGCGAGTGAGGAGGAGAGGGCCGGAGGAGCAGGAGCTGGTGACGTGAAGGGAGGGGCGAGTGAGGAGGAGAGGGCCGGAGGAGCAGTAGCTGGTGACGTGAAGGGAGGGGCGAGTGAGGAGGAGAGGACCGGAGGAGCAGGAGCTGGTGACGTGAAGGGAGGGGGGAGTGAGGAGGAGAGGGCCGGAGGAGCAGGAGCTGGTGACGTGAAGGGAGGGGCGAGTGAGGAGGAGAGGGCCGGAGGAGCAGGAGCTGGTGACGTGAAGGGAGGGGCGAGTGAGGAGGAGAGGGCCGGAGGAGCAGGAGCTGGTGACGTGAAGGGAGGGGCGAGTGAGGAGGAGAGGGCCGGAGGAGCAGGAGCTGGTGACGTGAAGGGAGGGGCGAGTGAGGAGGAGAGGGCCGGAGGAGCAGGAGCTGGTGACGTGAAGGGAGGGGCGAGTGAGGAGGAGAGGGCCGGAGGAGCAGGAGCTGGTGACGTGAAGGGAGGGGCGAGTGAGGAGGAGAGGGCCGGAGGAGCAGGAGCTGGTGACGTGAAGGGAGGGGCGAGTGAGGAGGAGAGGGCCGGAGGAGCAGGAGCTGGTGACGTGAAGGGAGGGGCGAGTGAGGAGGAGAGGGCCGGAGGAGCAGGAGCTGGTGACGTGAAGGGAGGGGCGAGTGAGGAGGAGAGGGCCGGAGGAGCAGGAGCTGGTGACGTGAAGGGAGGGGCGAGTGAGGAGGAGAGGGCCGGAGGAGCAGTAGCTGGTGACGTGAAGGGAGGGGCGAGTGAGGAGGAGAGGGCCGGAGGAGCAGGAGCTGGTGACGTGAAGGGAGGGGCGAGTGAGGAGGAGAGGGCCGGAGGAGCAGTAGCTGGTGACGTGAAGGGAGGGGCGAGGGAGGAGGAGAGGGCCGGAGGAGCAGGAGCTGGTGACGCGAAGGGAGGGGCGAGTGAGGAGGAGAGGGCCGGAGGAGCAGGAGCTGGTGACGTGAAGGGAGGGGCGAGTGAGGAGGAGAGGGCCGGAGGAGCAGTAGCTGGTGACGTGAAGGGAGGGGGCGAGTGAGGAGGAGAGGGCCGGAGGAGCAGGAGCTGGTGACGTGAAGGGAGGGGCGAGTGAGGAGGAGAGGGCCGGAGGAGCAGTAGCTGGTGACGTGAAGGGAGGGGCGAGTGAGGAGGAGAGGGCCGGAGGAGCAGTAGCTGGTGACGTGAAGGGAGGGGCGAGTGAGGAGGAGAGGGCCGGAGGAGCAGGAGCTGGTGACGTGAAGGGAGGGGCGAGTGAGGAGGAGAGGGCCGGAGGAGCAGGAGCTGGTGACGTGAAGGGAGGGGGCGAGTGGTTGCCAGAGGTAATGGGGTGGGAGTGGAGGAGCGGCGTCTGTGCAGTAGACAATCGTTAGAATGATTACATAAACTCTGAAAGAGTTAAAATAAATATTGCACTCATCTCCTTTTGCTGCGATCTCACACCACAGCGGTGTTGCCAACTCAGCTGGAAAAAAAATAAAAGGGCAAATGCGCACCATGCGTTCCTCATCACCCAGCTCCCCCCCCCCCCCCCCCCCCACCTCTTGTCCATCGCATAAGGGCAGCTACACCCCATGATCCTGGGGCCCGGCTGCTAGTGGGAGCAGGAGGAGCAGCCGCAGCCTCGCCAAACCCGGGGAACGTGAGCCTGGAAAGAAGTGTGAGCTGGACGGGGAAGCAGGCTGGCACAGAGCATTTGGGGATTTAATGTTGCTACTTCTTCGCCGACCCTCAAAATCTTCTCCCATTTCACCAGATTCTGCTGCAGAGGTGTCCAATTCCATTGTCCTCAAGAGCCACAAACAAGTCTGGTTTTCAGGATATCCACGATGAATATGCATGAGATAGATCTGCAACTACTGCCTCCAATGTATGCAAATATATCTTATGGATATTCATTAAAGATAGCGTGAGAACTAGTGCCGTTTGTGGCTCTTGAGGACCGGAGTTGACCTGCCCCTGCCCTACCATGTGGATTTCCATTCCCTGGAAATCTAGTTTGAGCACGGCTGGAGAGTCCCTGATGATGCGGACACAGAGAGAGGCTACATTAGCACCAGCACTGCTTCCCAACGAACCCTGCATCTGCCAGGCTGCAGCGGAAACAGCACTGTGATGTCACTGAGAGGTGCATCTGGGGGTACATCCAGCACCAAACAAAATCCAACTATTTGCAACTTCTGCTAAAGTAACAAAGTGCAATATATAAATCTGTGCAGATGGTAGTTTACTATTTGATATGATTTAATGGTTTGGAGAGGGCTGCTATACATAACATAGTAACATAGTAATGATGGCAGAACAGGACCAAAGTGGCCCATCCAGTCTGCCCGGCAAGCCTCTTATGGTGGTATCTCTTTTACTGGGTGATGAGCCTTCTTGAAAATTCAGCCAGTGCTGCTTGACTTATTTTTACTTCATGGACTTGGCCGCAGAAGCATTCCTGCCTATCAGTACTCCAGGCCGTAAAAGTTAGGGCCTGTGTTGGTCGCCGTCTTTGCACCCCACCCCCACCTCCGTTGTCAAAGCGGAGAGTGATGTTGCAGTTGTGTCAAAGGAATCAAGGCTTATTGGTTAAGGGTAGTAACTGACGCTCCTTGCAGTTTCCCCAAACCATAAAAGTGGGGACCCTCGTTGGTTGTTGTCTGAATCCAGTTCCCTTTTCCCCTCTACGGCCTGACGCGGAGGACGATGTTGCAATTACATCAAAGCATCAAGGCTTATTGGTTAAGGGTAGCAATCCCCATACCTTCTGTTAAGAGGAGTAACCGCCTCGCCAGCAAGTTACCCCCATGCATTCTTTTCCTTATTTCCATCCTCTGGCGTTTAGGGATCCACAGGGTTTATCCCGTGCCCCTTTGAAATCTTTCACAGGTTTCGTCCTCACCACCTCCTCCGGAGGGGCATTCCAGGCATCCACCACCCTCTCTGTGAAGAAATATTTGGTTCTGAGTCGTCCCCCCTGGAGTTTGATTACATACTCCCTAGTTCTGATTTCTTTCCAATGGAAAAAGTTCGAAGTTTGTGCAAACAACAGAAGAGGGAGACAGAGAAAAGAAGAGCCTGGTACAAAGCCAGACCGGGACTGGAACGGGAAAGATTATCTCCCATTCTGCAGAAGGAGTAGCTTTATAGGTTTGCATCATTTGAATTCAGGCAAGCCTGGGAGGAGCCCAGGGGATCCTCCGGGGAGTGGAAGGGGTTGTGTAGCTGGGCAGACTAGATAGGCACTACGCTCTTTCCCTGCCTCATGTCTTTATGTTTCTAAATTGCCCTCTCTCGGGACTGTCCTGTATTTTCCCTCAGTATTCAGTAGGAGAATCGTCCTTTATTTTTCAGCCACAATGTTTCTGGCCCTAGAGATAATGCTCTAAAGATGTCTCGGTTTTTCAGACCACATTTTTATTTGGCCCCAGTGGAGGGCCCAATGGCGTGTACTGGCACTGGGGTGGTGAGGAGCGGGGCTGCTGGGGGCTGGCTCCACGCCTTCCTTTGGGGCCACAGGCTCCTCGCCGCGCCCGCCAGGCCAGAATCCGCCGTTGCCCCGGCGACCGCACCTCCCCCTCCCCCTCGTCTGTTGCGCCCGTGACGTCACAGAGCCGGCAGGCCTATAAAGGGCGCGGCGCGAGGGCGGGGCCCCGGCAGGCGGCTCTCGGCGTCCCTCTCCCTCCCGCTCGCGCTCCTCTTCTTTTTTTCCCCCCCAGGCTACTCCCGCACCGCTCATCGCGCCGGAACGGGACCGCGCCGCTCACCCCCCGCACCCCGGGCGCCCCCCGCGGCCCCCGCCGGCACCAGCGCCAGCATGGAGTCCCTGCAGCGGAGCCTCATGGCCAACGCGGAGCTGCTGAAGCGCGACGTGCTGCTGCAGGCCAACAGCGAGCTGCGGCACGCCATCCGCGACCTGCAGAACCAGGCGCGCAGCCTGCCCCCGGCGCCCCAGGCCCGGGAGCTGCGCCGGCGCCTCTACGAGCAGCGCCTGCCGCCGCCGCCCCCCCCGCCCCCGCCGCCGCCGCCGCCGCCGCCCCCCTCCGCCAAGGAGCAGCAGCAGCAGCAGCAGCGGCCGGAGAAGGACGAGGTCGAGGAGGAGCTGCAGCTGCAGGTGGCCAAGGAGCTGAGGCGGCGCCTCTACGAGCAGCAGCAGCGGCAGCAGCAGCAGCAGCAGCACGCGGCCAAGGAGCAGCAGCAGCAGCAGCAGTCGCCGCCCTCGCGGCCGCCGCCGCGCCGCTGCGAGCACCAGCACCCGCACCACCATCACCACCACCACCACCACAAGCCGCCGCCGCCACCGCCGCCGCCGCCGCCGCAGCAGCGCCGAGGGGGCAAGGCCCACTGCGAGCGCCTGCACCCCTGCCGCAAGCACGCCCCCTTCGCCTTCGAGAAGGAGACTCGGTGAGCAAGGAGAGGGGGAGCGGAGGGGGCTGACCTCATCGCCCGGTTTAGATCCCAGGCCCCCAGCACCCCTCTAACTGCCCCCCCCCCCCCCCCGGGGGGTGACCAGTCTGAAAGAACAGCTGGCAAACGCCTGACAGACTGAACTTTCGCCAAGCGCAAGAAGTGTAACTAAACTCATTTTGATTGCCTGGCATCAGCGCTCCCCTTCTGCTTCACCTCTAGAAAAATAAACAATATATATATATATAGAGAGAGATGACCACCCTGCCCTCGCAAAGGGGAGAACAGAGAGCCCCTTTCTCAAAGGCCCTCATTAGGAAAAGAAAGATAAGGTCCTATCAGGCTACCTCTCCCCAGTGGGGGTAGGGGGAAGAAGCAGACACTGAACAAAAGACCCACACAGAGCACACACACAATGAACACATGACAAGGCGCAGGCAGCATGCACCCATGTTACATCTAGGCTGAGGAGTCGAGCAGCCTGGTGTTTATGCTCCGCAGGGGAGGGTACGTGGGTCCCAAGGAATCCTGTGCACAATTCCTGGGGAACTCCTGTGTCCAGGCCTGCCCCCCTCCACATAAACTGCTCTCCTGCCACCCAGAGAGGAGGCGATCCAGTTCTTGACTAAGGGCGCTCTCTGCTAGCTCCTGGTTCTTCTGCCTTTGGGTAGGGAGGAGAGGCATCCACTGCTGAGCTGTTGGCCACCCCAAGAGCCTTAGTATTTATCTTCTCCACTCCACATCCACCAGGGGAAGATGAAACCTGGTACAGTGAGGAGGTTCACTCATTATAACAGCCTGTGAGGACAGCAACAATGAAATCCCTCAGTGGGGAATGAAAACCCTGAGTCCCTTGACCCTCCCTTGGAGTGGGGAGCCTTCCAACATTTTATTGGGGGTGGGGCTCCTTCACCTCTGGCACCGTTCAAGGCACTCCCAGGGTTGTGTTTACCACTGATTTCCCTATTTCGTTGCCTAAGAAAAGTAATACTACAAGTCCCTGCATGCAGTGGGGTAAACCCAGACCTGGATCAACCCTGTCGGACATAACTGGAACCAGTTGGTAACTTTAACGTAGAAAAGGGATGGATAGAAAAGGAGGAGGGATGGTTTTGCATTCAGGTCAGGAGTGTAGTGTTTTCATGTAACGCTAAAGTTATCTGGCTAGCTCAACCGTATAATGCCGAATGTCGGCATTTATCCAGTTAAGTTAGCTGCATATCTGACTGCTTGCTTTCCATCGATAAACAGGCTGAATTAGCCCTGCTATTTAGATGATGTCATTGGCTCACTCTAATGGACACTTTTCTTCAAGATTCAGTGTCTTTTGTGCTGCGCATGCACGGCACTTCCCGCGCGCAGCTCACGGTCCCTCTCTTCACTTACTTTTTTTCCCACACTTAGGCACAGATGCTTTTTCTTCTTACTCTCTTCAGGGAATCTTGACTTGTGCTAACAATTTCCAAACAGCACTTTTCAGTGCTAACATGGGCTCAAAAAAACCTGGCTTCAAGTATTGTCAGTGCAGACATATAATGTCCGTAACTGACTATCATAATTATTGTTATACTTGCCTGGGCCCGGTGTCCATGACCAAGCGACATGAAGGGACTGCAGACACATGTCCCCCCTGAAAATTGCCAGCCTCCGGAAGAGTCGTTCACCAGCTTCAGGATCTTACGTGCCCACTCCAGGACGTTCAATCCAATTATCCCCAGGCTTGCAGATGAAGTCTCAAAAGATGTCTAAACATTCCTCTTCCGCTGAACCGAGGCCCAAAAAACATCGCTCCGATTCTGAGCATCAAAAGGTAAAGTCCAGGCAAGCTCTGCGTGGACTCGTCACAGTTGCACCATCTGCGCTGCAAAGTATTCGGTGCACAGCGCAGGAGCCGAAGGGAGCGTTGATGCTAGGTGCTGCGCCGAGATGTACACTTCCCTGTACGTACCTGGATCAGTCCAGACAGTGGGTTATGTCCCCAATCCAGCAGATGGAGTCAGCACAAGCTTTGAGGGGGCGTATCCATATATACTACTACCCCCTCTGCAGGACTTCAGTATCTTCTGACTCCAGCAGATGCGAGTAGGGGAATCAGGCTTCCCCTCCTTTTCCTTCACTTTCTTGCTTGATTATGGCTTGTTGTTGTCTTTTTCTGTGGATCAAGTTTGTATCAAGTTTGTATTAAGTTTAAAAAAAAAAAAAAGGCAGAGTTCTTTCAACTTCTGGGGAGTGGCTTATCTTCCTTGTCTCTTCTCTGCGGCCTTGCTGTTTATTTCTCGTTGCAGCCAGGGGTAAGTTTGTTTTTCCTTTGTAGTTTTTTCCTTTACAGCTCAGCCCCCGGTGCCCGCGAAAGCCGGTGGAGCCGGCCTCTTCGCTCTTTACTCCCTCACCCGCGGCCATTTTACAGCTCCTCATGGGCTGCTGAGCCATTTAGGGAAAGATGTCTGGGGCGGGTCGTGTGGCCAGGAAGGCCCCCCCGCGGCACCCTCCTCTATTTTCAGACAGCGGGCAGTGCGGGCCGACCGGGCCCCCCCGCAGCGGCGCCTTTGTGCGCGTGGGCCCCCCCGTGGCTTTTTCTTTTCTCCTGCAGCGATCCCGATGCCGCGGCCGTCCCGCTGTGCGGCCTGCGGAGACCCGGGGTCCCGGATTTCCCGGGAGGGCATCTGTGCACGATGCCTTCCCGGGGGGGAAGGTACCTCACAGTCCCTGACTGATTTCTCTTTTTTGCCCGGGCGGTGCGGGCCGGCCACTCCGCCATTTTTGGCGGGAACGGCGGCCATTTTACATTCTGAGCGCCCTGAGGCGCAGGCCACGAGGGGGAATGGATCCCTGGAGGCCATGAGGGAGAACGGATCCCTGGAGGACTCTACCAGCGGGGGTGTTCCCCCGATTTTGGTGCAGGAACCAAGCACCCAGAGCCAGGGAACAGGAACCACGCCACCCCCGAAGCGCACCCGAGCAGGCCGGGGTTCTCTCCGGAGTTTATCCTGCTCATGCATACCGCTTATCTGCAGGGGCTGGAAGCACCTGTGGGACCCCCCCCCCCCTCCTAAGATCCCTCGGATGTCGCCCTCGACGCCGGCCCCCCCCCGACCCTCCGGGAGTGGGGGCCTCCCGCCTTCCTACCCGGGTCCGATCCACGCCCGCGGCAGTGGGGGCGATGCCAGACCCAGCGGGACATGGACTTGACCTCCTGGACGGGGGACAAGGAGACGGCACACAGGAGGGGGATGATCCGCGTACCCTACGCCTCTTCCAGAGGGAAGAGCTGGACGACCTCATCCCGCAGATCATCCAAGAATTAGATTTGGATCCGCCACCAGACCCGCCTGCCCCAGTAGCTCCCGCTGTCGTCACTTCTTCAAGGAAGGGAGATCCTG
Organism: Rhinatrema bivittatum; assembly: GCF_901001135.1. Lineage (NCBI taxonomy): Eukaryota > Metazoa > Chordata > Amphibia > Gymnophiona > Rhinatrematidae > Rhinatrema > Rhinatrema bivittatum. The sequence goes on from NW_021821234.1 coordinate 27,747, forward strand.
TCCTGGCGGCACTCCGGCCGAGGGCGCGGGCTTTTCCCATTCATGACTCGTTTTTACAACTTCTCACCAGGGAATGGGACACCCCGGAGGCCTCCCTGAAGAGCAGCCGGGCTATGGAAAAGCTGTACCCGCTCCCCGAAGATTTTCTGGACCTCATCAAGGTCCCAAAGGTGGACTCCGCAGTGTCGGCGGTCACGAAGAGGACGACTATCCCAGTGACGGGAGGTGCGGCGTTGCGGGACACACAGGATCGTAAGTTGGAAGTTTTCCTTAAGCGGGTTTTCGAGGTCTCCGCTGTGGGTATGCGGGCGGTGATGTGCAGTTCGCTTGCCCAGCGGGCTAGTCTCCTTTGGGTGCAACAACTCCTCACGTCTCAGAACCTGCCGTCCGATGAGGCTGCCCAGGCAGATCGGCTAGAAGCCGCAGTGGCGTATGGGGCGGACGCCTCGTACGACCTTTTTCGGGTCCTCACAAGATCCATGGTTTCGGTAGTGGCAGCACGACGACTACTGTGGCTACGCAATTGGGCGTCTGATATGTCCTCTAAGTCCAGTCTGGGCTCTCTTCCCTTCAGGGGCAAGTTCCTCTTCGGGGAGGATTTGGACCAGATCATCAAGTCCCTGGGGGAGAACGCTGTTCATCGGCTGCCGGAGGATAGGTTTCGACCATCCAGAGCGTTTTCTTCTTCTCGGACCAGAGCCAGAGCGCAACGGCGCTACAGGGGCTACAGACAGACGGGCTCCCGGCCATCCGCCCCCAGGTCTCAGCCCTGGTTGCGCGCCTTCCGCGGGCATCGGCCCGCACGCACTACTCCCGGAACCGGGAACCCCTATACCAAGTCTTCACAATGATGCCAGTCTCGCCCACTCCCCTGTCCCCAGGATTGGGGACCGACTAACGTATTTCTAAGCGGAGTGGGCACGGATCACCTCGGACCAGTGGGTCCTGGATACCATAAAACACGGCTACGCATTGGAATTTGTCCGCCCCCCGCAGGGAAGGTTCATCTTTTCCCCCTGTGGCTCGGACCTCAAGAGAGGAGCGGTGCAGCTGACTCTGGACAGACTCCGGGAGATAGGCGCTACTGCGCCCGTGCCCTTCGGAGAGGTGGGCTCGGGCCACTATTCCATCTATTTCGTCGTACCAAAGAAGGACGGTTCCTTCCGGCCTATCCTAGTCCTCAAGGAAGTCAACAAATCCCTTCGAGTCGTTCGGTTCCGCATGGAAACGCTCCGGTCAGTGATTGCGGCGGTGCATCGGGGGGAGTTCCTCGCCTCCCTGGACTTAACGGAGGCCTACCTGCACATTTCCATCCGCCCGGACCACCACAGTTTCCTTCGTTTCAAAATTCTGGACCAGCATTTTCAGTTCACGGCTCTCGCGTTTGGATTGGCGCCGGCGCTGCACACCTTCACCAAGATCATGGTAGTTGTGGCGGCAGCTCTCCGGAAGGAGGGCATCCTGGTTCATCCTTACCTGGACGATTGGCTCCTCCGGGCGAAGTCATTCGATCATGGACGCTCAGCGGTGACTCGAGTAGTACGGTTTCTACATTCCCTGGGATGGGTAGTGAACTTCTCCAAGAGCTCCCTCATGCCCTCGCAACGCTTGGGTTTTTTTTGGGGGCAACTTTCGACACCCTACTGGGCAAAGTTTTTCTGCGCCAGGACAAAGCTCAATCCTTGCGGGATCACACACGATGGTTCTCTGCGTTACCAGAGCCCACCTCCTGGGACTACCTGCAACTCCTGGGAGTGATGGGGTCCACCATCGACCTTGTACCTTGGGCTTTCGCGCACCTCAGGACCTTACAGTGGGCGCTCTTCTCCCGTTGGAAACCAGTATTGCAGGACTATCAGATGATTCTCCCGCTCCCACAGAATGCCAGGGACAGTCTGGGCTGGTGGTTGGATCCGCCGAACCTGGCCCGTGGCATGTCCCTCGATCTGCCAAATTGGGTGGTGGTGACCACCTATGCCAGTCTAGCAGGCTGGGGTGCAGTCTGCGATCGAAGCGCCACGCAGGGGATGTGGTCCACGGTGGAGGCGAAGTGGTCAATCAACCGTCTGGAAACCAGAGCGGTCCGGCTAGCTCTGCGACATTTCCTCCCGCTTCTTCGGAACCGAGAAGTCAGAATCCTATCGGACAACGCTACCACCGTGGTCTACATCAACCGACAAGGAGGCACGCGCAGCCCGCAGGTCGCGCTCGAGGCGGCGCTGCTGATGCAATGGGCGGAGCGTCATCTCGTCCGGCTAGCGGCCTCGCACGTCGCCGGTGTGGACAACGTCCAGGCGGACTTCCTCAGTCGTCAACTGCTGGACCCGGAGAGTGGTCTCTCTCCGACAAAGCAATGCAACTTCTCGTCCATCGGTGGGGGGCCCCCCACTTGGATCTGATGGCGTCCGCTCTCAACGCCAAGGCTCCACGCTTCTTCAGTCGCCGGAGAGAGCGCGGAGGGAGTGGATGCCCTGGTCCTCCCGTGGCCGCCATATCTTTCTTTTCCACCATGGCCCCTGGTGGGCAGGATGCTCCGCAGAATAGAAAGCCATCAGGGGACCGTGGTTTTCGTCACCCCAGAATGGCCCAGGCGACCCTGGTTTGCGGACCTGCTACAGCTGGTGATCGACAGGCCAATCAGGCTGGGGCACCTCCCCCAGCTCCTACATCAGGGCCCGGTATTTTTCGAGCAGGCAGAACTCTTCTGTCTTGCAGCCTGGCTTTTGAGAGGCGCCGCCTCCGGCGTCGGGGCTACCTGGAGGCGGTAGTATCCACGCTATTGCGGGCACGAAAGACATCGGCCTATGTTCGAGTCTGGAAGGTGTTCGAGCTGTGGTGTACCAGCCAGGCCACGAGACCCGCTAAGGCTTCTGTACCTCAGATCCTTCAGTTTCTACAGGCGGGGGTGGAAAAAGGGCTCGCCTATAATTCACTACGGGTTCAGGTGGCCGCCCTTGGTTCGCTGTTGAGCGATGGGGGCTCTCTTCTACAGCATCCTGACATTGCTCGTTTTCTCAAGGGTGTCAAGCATATGCGTCCTCCGTTACGGGACCCTTGTCCCTCCTGGAGTCTTAACCTTGTGCTTTGCTCCCTGTCGGGACCACCGTTCGAGCCGCTGCGCAGCGCAACGATAAAGGATCTCACTCTCAAGACTGTATTTCTTGTGACCATCTGTTCCGCTCGACGCATCTCGGAGATGCAGGCTCTGTTGTGTAGAGAGCCCTATCTCCGTTTCTCCGACTCTGGAGTTTCGCTTCGCACCGTTCCCTCCTTCCTTCCGAAGGTGGTTTCTGCATTCCATGTGAACCAGACGGTGGAGTTGCTGTCCTTCTCTTCCTCAGAGCCGAAGTCTCTCCGTCTCTTGAATGTCAAGCGCACTCTGCGCCTCTATCTGGAGGCTACAAATGAGTTCCGAACCTCTGACCATCTCTTTGTACTCTGGGCCGGTCCTAAGAAGGGGTCTCAGGCCTCGAAGACTACCATTGCCAGATGGCTGAAGGCCGGCATTGCTGCTTCTTACATTGGGGCGGGTCGGACTCCCCCACCCGGAATCGTAGCGCATTCTACACGTTCTCAGGCGGCTTCCTGGGCGGAGGTTCGCTCTGTATCCTCGCAGGAAATTTGTAGGGCAGCCACCTGGAAATCGTTACACACGTTCTCGAGGCACTATCATCTGCACCTCGCCTCTTCGGTCTCTGGACACTTTGGCGAGCAGGTTCTCCGAGCAGGCCTCGCAGGACCCCACCCGATTTAGGGAAGCTTGGGTACATCCCACTGTCTGGACTGATCCAGGTACGTACAGGGAAAAGAAAATTATTATTTACCTGCTAATTTTCGTTCCTGTAGTACCATGGATCAGTCCAGACGCCCACCGCGTTTGGGTTCTTGATCCTGCTCAGCTCTGCGCTGCTTCTTGCTCGCAGTGTTCTGTGTCTTCACAGTTGTTTCTTTTCGCTGTTTTTCACAGCTCCCTACAAGTTGGTAGGATGTTTGCAGTTACTTGTTGCGGTTACAATTGTTTTCATTATCTGTTTCCACAAACTTGATCCTTCGGGGGTTTCTACTCGGGCTTTGATATACTCGATACTGAAGTCCTGCAGAGGGGGTAGTAGTATATATGGATACGCCCCCTCAAAGCTTGTGCTGACTCCATCTGCTGGATTGGGGACATAACCCACTGTCTGGACTGATCCATGGTACTACAGGAACGAAAATTAGCAGGTAAATAATAATTTTCTTATAATGCTTTGACACCATCAACAGCCCACAAATCGAAGTATTCTACCTTGACGCATATTGCATCGCGTTTCACCAAACATAATGCATCGGCGCAGTCTCATCACATGGCTTGCAACGCATTGATTCATTTGCACTATCACGACGCGTCTACGACGCATGAGGGACATCCATCGACGCATGCTTTGTCCAAACAAAATATTTCAGTACCCACTGATCATAAAAGCAGAAGATCTCCATCTAAATCTCAACTCAGAAAGCATCCCATCCTGGATATCTTATCGCATCCTCCTTGGGTATCCCCATCCAATACCATTTTCCATTAGCTCAGGTTCTTCGCAAAGTAGCTGCTCGGAGTGCTCTGGATTATCTTCCCACTCTCAGCAGGAAAGATCAAATCTACAGGAAGAACTTTCTCTGAGAAGACTTGCTCCTCTAGAAGAGCAAGGTTCTTGGGCACCTCCACCTTCAGAAATTCTCACCGTGGGTATACACCGCCAAAAGATATTCTCTCATTCTTCACACATAAATCCACAACGAGAAATGGGGGAACCTCCTGGAAGTGTTTGGGCAATAAAATCCCAGATCTGCAAGCCCTAATGGTGGAGGCAGACTTGGATGTTGTTGCTGTCACAGAGACGTGGTTCACGCAATCTCATGATTGGGATACGGCAATACCAAGCTATAACTCGTTAAGGAAGGACAGAGAGGATAGGAAAGGGGGAGGAGTGGCTCTTTATGTCAGAAACAATATCCAAGCATCTGAGCTGCAAGGAAGATGGGGCAATGAAGAAGTACTATGGGCAGACCTAAAAAAAAACGATGGGACATCCATTTTTATTGGAATGATTTACAGGCCTCCAAATCAAAAGGAAGAGCTTGACAGAGATCTGGTTGAAGACATCCAAAAGATGGGAAAGAATGGAGAAGCGGTGATCTTTGGAGACTTTAATCTGCTGGATGTAGACTGGAGAATCTCTTCTGCAGAATCTAACAATAGTAGAGAGATAGTGGATGCCCTGCTCGGGGCTCTGTTCAAACAAATGGTAATGGAACCCACGAAGGAGGGAGCTATACTCAATTTAGTGCTCACTAATGGAGATAATGTCTCTGATGTCCAGGTGGGCGCCCACCTCAGCACCAGTGATCATCAAACGGTATGGTTTAATATCACAAAAAGGATACGGAGAAGAAGCACGAAGACCTGAGTTTTGCAGTTCAAAAACACAGACTTTGATGAAATGGGGAAGTACCTGGAGGAAGAAGTAAAAGGCTGGGAGAACGAGAGAGATTTATTTATTTATTATTTTTATATACCAACATTCGATCTCAATTGAGATATCACACCGGTTTACATTCAGGTACTGGAGGTATTTCTCTATCCCCAGAGGGCTTACAATCTAAGTTTTTGTACCTGAGGCAATGGAGGGTAAAGTGACTTGCCCAAGGTCACAAGGAGTGACAGCAGGACTCGAACCCTGGTCTCCTGGTTCATAGTCCACTGCTCTAACCACTAGGCTATGCCTCCTGATGTGGAACAACAGTGGACCAAACTAAAAGAAGCAATTACCAAGGCAACTAATCTATATGTTAGAAAAGTAAAGAAAAGCAAAAGAAAAATTAAACCTATCTGGTTCTCAAAGGAGGTGGCTGACAAAATAAAGGCTAAAAGAACAGCGTTCAAGAAATATAAAGGATCCCAAAGGGAGGAGCACAAAGAAGAATATCTGGTGGAACTGAGGGAGACAAAGAAAGTAATCAAGATGGCAAAAAATCAAGCGGAAGAAAGGATTGCCAAAGAGGTAAAGAGAGGTGACAAAACATTTTTCAGATACTTCAGTGAAAGGAGAAAGGACCAAAGTGGTATAGTGAAATTGAAAGGTGAAAAGGATCAATGTGTGGAGAGACGAAGAAATGGCAGAAATATTAAACGAATACTTCAGTTCGGTGTTCACTAAAGAGCATCCTGGAGAAGGACCATCGCTAGCTAACAAGAAACTGGAGGGGAGTGAAGTAGATGTAACTCCATTTACAGAAGAGAATGTATGGGAAGAGCTGAGGAAACTGAAAGTGGACAATGCCATGGGGCCTGATGAGCTTCATCCCAGGATTCTGAGGGAGCTCAGGGATGTGCTGGCGGGTCCGCTGTGTGACCTGTTCAATAGATCCCTAGAAACAGGAGTGGTGCCGAGTGATTGGAGAAGAGCGGTGGTGGTCCTGCTTCACAAGAGTGGGAGCAGAGAGGAGGCTGGTAACTACAGACCAGTTAGCCTCATCTCGGTGGTGGGAAAAGCGATGCTGTCGCTGCTGAAAGAGAGAATAGTGAACTATCTACAGTCGGGAGAATTGCTGGACCAGAGGCAGCATGGATTCACCAGGGGAAGATCCTGTCAGACAAATCTGATTGACCTTTTTGACTGGGCGACAAGGGAATTGGATCGAGGAAGAGCACTCGATATCATCTACTTGGATTTCAGCAAAGCTTTTTATCCGATCCTGCACAAGAGGCTGGTGAATAAAATGAGAAGCTTAGGAGTGAGTGCCGAGGTGGTGACCTGGATTGCAAACTGGTTGACGGACAAAAGACAATATGAGTTGGTAAATGGAACTTACTCTGAAGAGAGAGTGGTGTTAAGTGGAGTGCCGCAAGGATCGGTGTTGGGACTGGTCCTGTTCAGTATCTTTGTGAGCAACATTGCGGTCAGAATAGAAGGTAAGGTTTGTCTTTTTGCGGATGACACTAAGATCTGCAACAGAGTGGACATGCAGGAAGGTGTGGAGAGAATGAGACAGGATTTAAGGAAGCTGGAAGATATGGCAGCTGAGATTCAATGCCAAGAAGTGCAGAGTCATGCATATGGGGTGTGGAAATCCAAAAGAACTGTATTCGATGGGGGGTGAAGGGCTGATGTGCACGGAGCAGGAGAGAGACCTTGGGGTGATAGTATCTAACGATCTGAAGTCGGCGAAACAGTGTGACAAGGCGAGAGCTAAAGCCAGAAGAATGCTGGGCTGCATAGAGATAGGAATATCAAGTAAGAAAAGGGAAGTGATTATCCCCTTGTACAGGTCCTTGGTGAGGCCTCACTTGGAGTACTGTGCTCAGTTCTGGAGACCTTATCTCCGAAGGGACAGAGACAGGATAGAGGCGGTCAGAGAAGGGCGACCAAAAAGGTGGATGGTCTTCATTGAATGACTTATGAGGAGAGATTGAAGAATCTAAATATGTACACCCTGGAGGAAAGAAGGACCCCCAGAGGTGCTATGATACAGACTTTCAGATACTTGAAAGGTTTTAATGATCGAAAGACAATGACAAACTTTTTCCGTTGAAAAAAAATCAGCAGAACCAGGGGTCACGATTTGAAGCTCCAGGGAGGAAGACTCAGAACCAATGTCGGGAGGTATTTCTTCACGGAGAGGGTGGTGGATGCCTGGAACGCCCTTCCGTAGGAAGTGGTGAAGACCAAAACTATGAAGGATTTCAAAGGGGCGTTGGATAAACCCAGTGGATCCATAAAGTATAGAGGATGTGAATGAAGAGAAGAGGCATGAGGGTGGCTTGTGGGAATGACAGCTACTACCTGGAGATTAATTCCCTTATTCAATAAACATACACATGGTTAATGCGACTCCAACATTGCTCTATGCTTCAACGGCAAGAGGAAATGTGGAAAAAAGGGTTTGCATTCACAAAAAAGCGGGGGAGTAGCTGCATTCACAAAAAAGCGGGGGAAGTAGTTTGTTGCGGCAGTTACTACCCCAAACCAAATAAGCCTGATACTTCACTTTCAATGGATATCCAGCATAGCTCTCTGCTTCAACGGCAGGGGGGATGAAGAAAAGAGGATTTCTATTCAGACAACAACCAACAAGGACTGAATTATATAGTCTGGGTAAACAAGCATGGGTGTAGTTTGCTTGTTACGGCGATTACTAACTCGAATCAATTAAGCTAGATACTTCACTTAGATGCAGCTCCAGCACTGCTCTCTACATCAGTGGTGGGGTTGGAAGGTAAATAGAACCAAAAAGTTACTAATAAAGGCCAAGAGTATCAGATAAGTATGAGAAAAAAAATAAGTGTGAAAGCTTGCTGGGCAGACTGGATGGGCTGTTTTGTCTTCTTCTGCCATCATTTCTATGTTTCTATAAGTGGAAATAAAAAAATTACTGGACCCTAGGGAAGGAAGTATTTGGAGTCCTTAAAATTCTGGATGTTCCTGTTGAACCATCAGCTCTACCGACGCACAAACTGTTAGACTATGTTCTCTCAAAAACTTGGGAGTCTCCCCAATCAATACCTCCCATTTCTAGAAAGCTAGATTTGAAATTGCTTACAGAAGTCCAACACCTATGGAGTAGTTCAGCTTCCCCATGCTTCGGTTATCGTGGAGTCCGCGATGAAGTGAGCGAAAAAGACCAAGGTTCATTCATCAACTCCCCTGATAAAGGATCATAGAATTCTTGAATATGCTAGAAGATCTTTTCAAAGTGTGATGCTTAACAAACCGGTAGATGTAGTGTATTTGGATTTTCAGAAGGCGTTTGACAAAGTCCCTCATGAGAGGCTTCTAAGAAAACTAAAAAGTCATGGGATAGGAGGTGATGTCCTTTCGTGGATTACAAACTGGTTAAAAGACAGGAAACAGAGAGTAGGAGTAAATGGTCAATTTTTGCAGTGGAAAAGAGTAAACAGTGGAGTGCCTCAGGGATCTGTACTTGGACCAGTGCTTTTCAATATATTTATAAATGATCTGGAAAGGAATAAGATGAGTGAGGTTATCAAATATGCGGATGATACAAAAATATTCAGAGTAGTTAAATCACAAGTGGCTTGTGATACATTACAGGAGGACCTTGCGAGACTGGAAGATTGGGCATCCAAATGACAGATGAAATTTAATGTGGACAAGTGCAAGGTGTTTCTTATGGGGAAAAATAACCCTTGCTATAATTACATGTTAGGTTCCATAGTAGGAGCTACCACCCAGGAAAAAGATCTAGGCATCATAGTGGATAATACTTTGAAATCGTCGGCTCAGTATACTGCAGCAGTCAAAAAAACACAGAATGTTAGGAATTGTTAAGAAGGGAATGGCTAATAAAACGGAAAATGTCATAATGCCTCTTTATCGCTCCATGGTGAGACCACACCTTGAATATTGTGTACAATTCTGGTTGCCGCATTTGAAAAAAGATATAGTTGTGATGGAGAAGGTACAGAGAAGGGCAACCAAAATGATAAAGGGGATGGAACAGCTCCCCTATGAGGTAAAGCTGAAGAGGTTAAGGCTGTTCAGCTTGGAGAAGAGACTGCTGAGGGGGGATATGATAGAGTTCTTTAAAATCATGAGAGGTCTTGAACGAGTAGATGTGAATCAGTTATTACACTTTTTGATAATAGGACTAGGAGGCACTCCATGAAGTTAGCAAGTAGCACATTTAAGACTAATCGGAGAAAATTCTTTTTCACTCAACGCGCAATTAAGCTCTCGAATTTGTTGCCAGAGGATGTGGTTAGTGCAGTTAGTGTAACTGGGTTTAAAAAGGTTTGGATAAGTTCTTGGAGGAGAAGTCCATTAACGGCTATTAATCATATTTACTTAGGGAATAGCCACTGCTATTAATTGCATCAGTAGCATGGGATCTTCTTAGTGTTTGGGTAATTACCAGGTTCTTGTGGCCTGGTTTGGCCTCTGTTGGAAACAGGATGCTGGGCTTGATGGACTCTTGGTCGGACCCAACATGTCAATTTTCTTATGACTTCTCGTATACAACAGCATCTGTTTTACATTGTCCAATACCTTTATGATTCCCTTCAGCTTTTAAAGCCGTTCCTTCATATAGAGACAGGAAGAAAGTCTGAGACATTTACTAAGAGTGGTATCCTTTGAGAGATCCTCCAGAACTTCAGTCCAGCCATTGCAGCTTGTCGCATGACGTGGCTCCGTTCTAGTTCCATCAGAGAAGATGTCCATGACAAACTAGAAAATCTACCTTGCGCAGGAAGCAATTTATTTGGAGAAAAATTCAAAGATACAGTAGCTCATTTAAAAGAGTAAAATGTAGCAGTCCAGTCTCTCTCAGGATCTTTACATCCTCAGCCTTCAGTGAGGCACTATTATCAACGAAAGCCTTTCTACTATCAAAGAAAGCCATATAAAACTTACATACCATATAGAGCACAGCAATTCGTCTTACTAATTGCCCTACTCACAGCTCCAATCAACTCAAGCTAGACCTCTCCAGAGGGAGAGGAAACAGCAAATACCAACCCAAACCTCTCTTCAAAAGCCTCCTCCGTCTTTAAAGCCTCCACCGTCTTTTTGAAGATGTCTCAGCCCAATTGAGTAAAGAATTTGAAATTATAAGATTGTACGCGAGGAATACCATCTCAATTTCCTAACCAGACTTCATCTTCCTTGCCTCACTTCCCCAATGAGGGATGTCTCCAATATTCATCTCCTAGAGCGAGAAGTACAGATTGTATCCAAGCAATTCAGATGATCCCAAAGAACAAAATCAATTCGGGTTATTTCTCCCAATACTTACTCATCCTGAAATGCTCAGGGGGTCTCCGTCCAATACTAGACCTTCGCTCACTGAACAAATTCCTTTGGAAGGAGAAATTCAAGATGTCATCTATCAAGTTGATTCTTTCTCATATAAGAGAGTGATTGGATGTGTGTTATTATTTAGGAGAGTTCTGGGTGGATTCTTGGGCCAGTGGCAGATGACCACGCCCCCGGGGGAAGATCCCGAGAGGGACCACCGGTCAGGCTCAGACTTAGGAGACAGACACACACTAGTTCTTTTATTAGACATTATACTGAACCACCAGAGGTGGCAGTAGTGAGTGGGAATGCCCAGTTGGGCTGTAGTCCCTCAGATACTGGAACAGCGATCCCTGGAGGCTGAGCTGTAGAGAAACTGAAATATAGTGAGTAGGCTGGGTATGCAGAGTTCATGAACAGAACCTGATGGTAACACTCACACAATGTCTCATAGAAGCCCAGGAGCTGGAATGAAGTAGGCCCTCGAGGAGCGAGTACCTGGTTTCAGGGAAAGCTCTGAGAGAGCGATGGTAACTCACAGATGTAGTAGGCAGCGATGATTTCCAGGCAGAAGTGAATTCCGAAGAAGTCCGGGAACGAGGGCCCTCGAGTGAGTACCGGTTCCAGACTGCAGTCTACAAAGTAAGAGAGAGAGCAAGGCCCCTGAGGAGTGGGTACCCCTGGTAAGTTCGAGGAGGTAGAGTAGCTTGGAAAGTCGTAGCAAGTCCATTGCCATTCCTTGCTAACTCGAGTTGTTAGCAATTCAGAGACCTTTAAATATCTGAAGTGGATGACATAATCTCAGGGGGACGCCCCTGAGGTTCGCGCCACTTCTGGTACTTGAGGCGGGTCTGCGCTGTGCGCGCGCCCCTAGGCATCAGGTCAACATGGCGGATTGCAGCCTCGGGCCGGTCCGGGGATGCCGGACGAGGACGGCCGAAAGACGCCACAGCAGCCAGCCTTCCATCAACCCCGGAGGGAGTCGCCAATGCGGTAAGGTGGGCAGAGTGGAGACGTCGGGCAGCAACGGTCGCAACAGTACCCCCCTTCAAAGGGCGATCTCTTCGGGTACCAGGCTTAGTTTTTGAAGGGTGCGCGAGATGGAACTGACGAAGCATCTCTTTAGCCAGGATATTAGTCTGAGGCTCCCAAGAGATCACTTCGGGGCCGAAACCTTTCTACTTTAGAAGGTATTCAAAAGTCTTGTCTTGTTTACGAACATCCAGAATCTCTGACTTTGAGTTCTAATTCGTCCTCTGTATTGATAAGTGAGCCTTGAGATATAGAAGGTAGTTCACTAGGAATTGTATCATCTTCGTCTTCAGATATTGAAGAACCTTCACTGGTTAGTCTATTGTCTTCGTCTTGAGATATTGCAGAACATTCACTGGGTATTGTATCATTTACCTTTCCCCCAAAGCAAATGTCTGCACCAGCTGGCGACTCTGATGGTTGAGTAAAGTCCTTCTGGAGATTCTCTTCCATATTTTCCGACGTTGCTTTATTCTCAAAAGCTGAGAGAAAGTACACCTGTCCTTTTGGAGGCTCAGCTTTAGACTTCTGTCGTATGGCACAGTCATAGGGCTCCTGTGGAGGAAGAACATCAACTACTTCTTTGGAGAAGATATTCCCGAAGGGGGTGTACTGGAGCGGCAGTCCCGGTACTGCTGGAGTCGCAGGCATGCCAATAATAGGCGATATCTCCTTAAGGCATTTCCCATGACATTCTAGGCCCCAGTGGGAGAGATCCAAAGATGCCCAGTCAAATTGGGGTTGGTGTACTTGCAACCAGGGTAACCCCAGGACAATAGGGTGCACAGCCTTTTCCAGTACGAAGAAGGAGAGCGATTCCGTATAAAGAGCTCCGGTGCGGAGAGTAACTGATTCGGTTTGGCAAGTCACATCTCCCGGTAAGGGCTCTCCATGAATGGAAGATAATCGTACTGGGTCTTTCAACTTGATGAGGGGGATCCTCAAATATTCCACTAGCCATCTGAGAATGGAGTTGCCTCCTACCCCCGAGTCCACCAGGGCAGGAGTCTGAACCGTGACTGGTCCGTAGATCAAGGAGACTGGGAGAGAGAGCGTAAGAGAGGGTGCAGTAAGGCCTAAGAATAGTCCTCCTGTAGGACTTTGGCCTATCCGTGCTTTTGGACGGACCAAAGAGCATGTAGAGACATCATGGCTGGGCTGATCACAGTACATGCAAAGGCCACGCTTCTAAAATCTTCTCTCCTTGGAAGTCAAGCGTCCATTACCAAGTTGCATAGATTCATCTGTATCAGCAGCAGGGATTACTGGAACCATCCGAGGTGTAGAGACAGCACTGGCCTGTTTCAACCTGGGTAACACCCTAGGCCGGAGTTCCTTCACCTTGACCCGGAGTCGTTGATCAATCCATGTGGCCAAGGCTACTAATTCGTCCAGCGAGTCAGGTGTTTCACGAGCAGCCAGCTCGTCCTTTAAACGGGTATCCAGGCCCCCGCAAAAGAGAGTCTTGAGACATTTGGGGTCCCAATGGAGTTCTGCCGCAAGAGTTTTGAACTCTATGGCAAATTCAGCCAATGGTCTGTTGCCTTGCTTCAATTCAACCAAAGCAGAACCGGCGACAGAGCTTCGAGCAGGGTCATTGAAAACAGATTTAAACAAGTCCATAAATCCTTCTATGTCCTGCAAAATGGGGTCTTTACGTTCCCACATGGTGGATGCCCAAGACAGGGCCCTACCATCCAGGTATGAAAGGATGTAGGTATTCTTGGAGAGAGCTGTAGGAAATAGAGATGGCTGTAAGGCAAAGTGCATGCAGCACTGGATCAAAAAGCCCCGGGTCTTCTGGATTTCTCCGGAAAAGCAGATTGGAGCCGCCAGTGGTACAACAGTCTTTAAAGTTACCTCCTGTAACCGACCTTCATGGCTGGAAACGGTGCCTTGAACCTTCTGTATGTGTAACTGACGAAACGCTGAAGTAAGTTCCTCCAAGGCGTCTTGCTGCTCCACAATGCACCGGGCCAGGCCCAGTATGGCCTGCAAGGCATTGAGTTGTGCCGGATCCATGGATTTAGCAATCTGTAATTATTTAGGAGAGTTGTGGGTGGATCCTTGGGCCGGTGGCAGATGACCACGCCCCCGGGGGAAGATCCCGAAAGGGACCACCGGTCAGGCTCAGAGTTAGGAGACAGACACACACTAGTTCTTTTATTAGACAGTATACTGAACCACCAGAGGTGGCAGTAGTGAGCTGGAATGCCCGGCTGGGCTGTAGTCCCTCAGATACTGGAACAGTGATCCCTGGAGGCTGAGCTGTAGAGAAACTGAAATACAGTGAGTAGGCAGGGTATGCAGAGTTCATGAACAGAACCTGATGGTAACACTCACACAATGTCTCATAGAAGCCCAGGAGCTGGAATGAAGTAGGCCCTTGAGGAGCGAGTACCTGGTTCCAGGGAAAGCTCTGAGAGAGCGATGGTAACTCACAGATGTAGTAGACAGCGATGACTTCCAGGCAGAAGTGAATTCCGAAGAAGCCCGGGAACGAGGGCCCTCGAGCGAGTACCGGTTCCAGACTGCAATCTACAAAGTAAGAGAGAGAGCAAGGCCCCCGAGGAGCGGGTACCCCTGGTAAGTCCGAGGAGGCAGAGTAGCTTGGAAAGTCGTAGCGAGTCCTTTGCCATTCCTTGCTAACTCGAGTTGTTAGCCATTCAGAGACCTTTAAATATCTGAAGTGGATGACGTCATCTCAGGGGGATGCCCCTGAGGTTCATGCCACTTCTGGTACTTGAGGCGGGGCCGTGCGCGCGCCCCTAGGCATCAGGTCAACATGGCGGATTGCAGCGTTGGGCCGGTCCGGGGACGCCAGACGAGGACGGCCAAAAGATGCTGCAGCAGCCAGCCTTCCATCAACCCCAGAGGGAGTCGCCAATGTGGTAAGGTGGGCGGAGTGGAGACGTCAGGCAGCGACAGTTGCAACAATGTGTTCTCTGGACCTCAAAGACGCATATACTCACATCTCGATTCATCCCCCTTGTTGGTGGTTTCTATGCTTCCAAGGAACTCCATACATTATCAGTACAAGGTTCTGCCCTTTGGTCTTTCCTCTGCTCCCAGAGTCTTCACCAAATGCCTGGCTGTAGCAGTAGCCCATTTGAGATGTCAAGGGATTCATCTATTTCCTTACCTAGATGATTAGTTAATAGTCTCTCCTGACTCAAACTCCATGTCTCAACAATTGAAGATGACAATCTGATGTCTAGAATCTCTGGATTTCCTTATCAGCTATGAGAAATTGGTACTCAGACCGACTCAGATTATTCAGTTTGTAGGGGCGAGCATAATAACGGTCAAAGCTCATGCATTCCTTCCACAGGAGAGGATAGATCAAATTCATCACCTAGATACAGACTTACTTTTAAAGACAAAAGTAACTGCCCACCAAAGTCTGATTCTTGTGGGTCACTTGGTGGCTGCCATTCACGTAACTCCTCACACTCGCCTACATATGCGTCATCTTCAATGGGGATTAAAGGCACAGTGGATTCAATTTCTCCTGCCGATGTCCACAGTGGTGACAATTACAGAATTAATGGCAAAAGGCATTTGCTGGTGGTTACAGCCCGAAATTCTGACAGAGGGATCTCCTCTTCGAGAACGCGCCCACAACTTAATCCTCCCAACAGATGCCTCCGCACAGGGTTGGGGAGCACATCTACTAAATTACAAGATACGAAGTCTATGGACACAAATCGAAAGAACATATCCAATAAACCTCTTGGAACTCAGAGCCATGAAGTACGCACTAAAAGCTTTTACACATCTTTTACAAGGTCAGACCCTAATGATACACACAATCAAGTTGCAATGTTTTATATAAACAATCAAGGCGGGTCAGGTTCCTGGAGTTTTTGCAGGGAGGCAGATTGAATCTGGGAATGGGCTCTCAAAATTTCAGTAATGTTAAAGGCAACTTATCTTCCAGGGATAGCGAATACATTAGCTGATCGTCTCAGCAGAATATTTCATCCCCATGAATGGTTGCTCAACCAATGAGTAGCAAACCAAATTGTTATACAGTGGGATCGTCCTTGGATAGACCTTTGCGCAATGGAACAGAATCGGAAAGTTAAACAATTTTGCTCAGTATGCCCCTGCCCCATCAGATTCAAGCAAGATGCCTTCCTTATGTCATAGTCTTAAGGTTTCCTTTATGCATTTCCTCCAATTCCTCTCAAGGACAGTTCAGAAATTGATTTGAGACCGATCTCGAATGATACTCATAGCAGCTGCATGGCCGAGACAACCCTGGTTTGCTTATCTAGTACAGTACTCCGAAACCAACCCTTGGCATCTCCATAGCCTCACATCCTTTAATATCTCGTTTCATAAAAGGACTTTTTAATCTTCATCCTCCAGTCCGAAAACCTCCAGTCCCTTGGGATCTCAACCTAGTCTTATAAAGCTAAATGAAACCTCCATTCAAACCGCTATAATCTTCTCATTTGAAATGTCTATCTTGGAAAGTGGTTTTTCTAGTGGCAATAACTTCAGCCCGAACAGTAAGTGAACTTTAAGCCCTAGTTCATTTCTCCGAACTCATCCTAAATTCCTTCCTGAGGTAGTGTCAGCTTTTCATATCAATCAAAGCATCACAATTCCAATTTTCTTTCCCAAGCCTCATGCCAACAAGCCAGAATCTATGCTCCATACATTAGATTGCAAAAGAGCATTGGCCTCTATAAAAAAAGAACTTGGCCATACCGCAAGTCTTCCTAACTATTCGTATCATTCGTATCATTCAGCCCAAACTCACAAGGAGTGGCAGTTTCCAAAAGAGCCATATCAAACTGGATCACAAACTACATTAAGTTCTGTCATGCTTCTTCACAAACTCCCTTATCAGGATCAGTTTCAGCGCATCAATTACGAGCAAAAGCGTCTTCCATTGCACATCTGAGGGATGTTCCCATTGAGGACATTTATAGAGAGAGCTGCTACTTGGTCCTCAGTTCACACCTTTACTGCTCTCTACTGCTTAGACCATTTAACAGCTACAGATAGCGTACTGGGGCAAGCAGTTTTAGCCTGTGTGCTAGACCAGAAAACCATGTCCACTAAGGAGTGAAAAAAAAAGAGAAAAACAAGACAAGTAGGGTATGGAATAGTAGGTAAGATAAGCCATAACCTTTACTCCATACCCTTGATTTATTATTTATATGCTTGGGACTTCCAAATAGGGCTATTTCAGCCTGCTTATTGATGGAAAAAAGCAAGTTTGCTAACTGTAAATGGTGTTTTCCATAGAGAGCAGGATGAATTAGCCTTGCTTCCCACCCTCTTCCCTGGACATGTTTTCTGTTTCTATACACTAAGGCAGATGCCTTCTAGCTTTTTTCATTAACTGAAGAGAGTGACCTCGAGCTGTGCATGGGAAGTGCCTTGCATGCGCAGCACAAAAGACTTTGAATCTTTATTTATTTATTATTTTTATATACCGACATTTGATCTCAATCGAGATATCACACCGGTTTACATTCAGGTACTATAGGTATTTTTCTATCCCCAGAGGGCTTACAATCAAAGTTTGTACCTGAGGCAATGGAGGGTAAAGTGACTTGCCCAAGGTCACAAGGAGCGACAGCAGGACTTGAACCCTCGTCTCCTGGTTCATAGTCCACTGCTCTAACCACTAGGCTATTCCTCCTCCCTTGAAGAAAAGTGTCCGCTAGAGTGTGCCCAAATAGCATGGCTAATTCATCCTGCTATCCTATGGAAAGCACCGTATACGGTAAGCAAACTTGCTTGAATGCCTCCACCCCCGTTTTTATCTGGCTAACCTTTTAGGTGGATTAAAAGTTAGATGGATAAGTACCAGCTGCTGAGCATGGCTGGATATTTGAACGGTGCCACTTGTCCTGCTGAGTCCAAACTTAGCTGGACAAATGGTGTTCAATGTGCAGCTCTTAAGGAGTGAGTCTAAAGACGGAATTTGAATGTATGTTCCTTAGCCAAAGGACTGTTGGCTGTAGTAGCAGGGCTTGACTGCTGTAAGTAGCTATAGCACCAAATAGGACAACTTCTAATTGAGGTGCATGTTCAAAGGAGCAGGATGAAGCTGCTAGATTAGGAAAAAAATAGTATCTTGCTCTATATTATGAAATATTAGTGGGATGGGAAGGTATGAGACTTAGATTTGGAACTTTACATTATGAAATAGATTGAGGTAGGGTCAACTGTAAGGTCATACAAGCATCTCATAAACCTGGACCTGAGCCATTTTCTATAATCAATTTTGTGTTTTGTTTTGTTTTTTTGTTTGTTTTTGTTTTAGGACATAGAAAACTCCTGAAGAAGCATTTGTGTGGGAATGTCATTGGGGAGCTGGGGTCCTGGTTGAGCCATGGAGAACTCTGCTTTTAATGTAACAATAAAGAGTTCTGTTTTATATTAAGCTTGTGGTGGTTGGAGTGCGTCGAGTCTTGGATTCCGATAGACAACGTCTTGGAAGCCCTGACAAGCTGCAGGTACAGAATGGGAGGAGTAACCACTCTCAGAGGATACTTGCAGATTAGAGTTCATACATCTTCCTAGAAATTGAGTACACCCTTTCGGGTCTGATTTTTGTATTGAATAATCTGAGCAAAGACCCTCCTGATCTAGAATGACTGAATCATAGGAAAGGTATTGTATAAATAAAAGTAAGTTGATGTATTTTGTGTGGGTTTTTTTTTTTTTAATTTCGAGCAGAAGAAAAAGATAATTCAAGGGTACAGAAAACAAATTTTAAAAAACACCCTATGTTTTCTGTATTTTTCACTCTTGTGCCAGAGGAGCTGATCTATCCCCATGGCCTGATTGAAGTCTTCAGTTGCATAGGTAACCCCCTGAGTTTACTAAATGGCCCAGTTTGGGATTTAACCATGTATAATGTAGCTGACTCTTTGAATTGAAGCCCTTGAGGATTTTTCTGTAACAGGTTATTTCAGACTGGGTTCATTAATATAATAAAAGTAACATCTGTTGAAGTGACTGGCTTAGGAACATAAAATTTGCCATACTGGGTCAGACCAAGTGTCCATTAAGTCCAGTATCCTGTTTTGCATCAGTGGCCAATCAAGGTCACAAATACCTGGCAGGATCCCAAACAGTAAATAGATCCTATAAAAA
This sequence comes from Rhinatrema bivittatum, assembly GCF_901001135.1. Lineage (NCBI taxonomy): Eukaryota > Metazoa > Chordata > Amphibia > Gymnophiona > Rhinatrematidae > Rhinatrema > Rhinatrema bivittatum. The sequence continues at coordinate 46,697 of NW_021821234.1, forward strand.
TAGTGTTGTCGATGAGGATGGCATGTGTTGCGAGCAGGAATGGGTGCTTGAGAATGTGAGCCACTGCGCCGCGACGTAACTTGCGCAAGCCCAGGGCTGGCTATGGTCCATGCTGCTGGCAGATGAACGCATCCAAGCATAGGCTGCCTAAAACAGAAAACTCTTGACTTTGAAACAGGAGCACTCTTGACGTCCAACATGCACCAGGACCTGAGACCTAGCATTGCAATACTGGTCTCTAGGGTAGCCCTCTGGCCACTTGAAAGCCCTTTCGGACTGCTACTTGGCAGCAATTTGTGTGTGAGAACAGATAAAGGCTGAAGACATGATATGATGAAGGCTTGGACATGACTGAAAACTTGGAACAAGATGAAGGCTCAGGACTTGGAAACATGATGAAGGCTCTGAGAGAGTCCAGCGCTGCTAAACGTCCTTCACAACCCTGGGGATGTTTGCAGTCCACGCCAGTAGTGGTGCAGGCATTGGCACAAGATGGGAGCTGGAACTAGAATTCTGAAGACCATGGCAGTGGAGTGCCTCAGGGATCTGTATTGGGACCCTTACTGTTCAATATGTTTATAAATGATCTGGAAAGAAATACGATGAGTGAGGTAATCAAATTTGCAGATGATACAAAATTGAGTAGTTAAATCACAAGGAGATTGTGATAAATTGTAGGAAGACCTTGTGAGACTGGAAAATTGGGCATCGAAATGGCAGATGAAATTTAATGTGGATAAGTGCAAGGTGATGCATATAGGGAAAAATAACCCATGCTATAGTTACACAATGTTAGGTTCCATATTAGGTGTTACCACCCAAGAAAGAGATCTAGGGCGTCATAGTGGATAACACATTGAAATCGTCGGTTCAGTGTGCTGCAGCAGTCAAAAAAGCAAACAGAATGTTGGGAATTATTAGAAAGGGAATGGTGAATAAAACGGAAAATGTCATAATGCCTCTGTATCGCTCCATGGTGAGACCGCACCTTGAATACTGTGTACAATTCTGGTTGCCGCATTTCAAAAAAGATAAAATTGCGATGGAGAAGGTACAGAGAAGGGCTACCAAAATGATAAGGGGAATGGAACAGCTCCCCTATGAGGAAAGACTAAAGAGGTTAGGACTTTTCAGCTTGGAGAAGAGACGACTGAGGGGGGATATGATAAAGGTGTTTAAAATCAAGAGAGGTCTAGAATGGGTAGATATGAATAGGTTATTTAGTCTTTCAGGTAATAGAAAGACTAGGGGGCACTCCATGAAGTTAGCATGTGGCACATTTAAAACTAATCGGAGAAAGTTCTTCTTCACTCAAAATTAAACTCTGGAATTTGTTGCCAGAGGACATGGTTAGTTCAGTTAGTATAGCAGTGTTTAAAAAAGGATTGGATAAGTTCTTGGAGGAGAAGTCCATTACCTGCTATTAATTAAGTTGACTTAGAAAATAGCCACTGCTATTACTAGCAACGGTAACATGAAATAATAGCCTTTAGTTTTTGGGTACTTGCCAGGTTCTTATGGCCTGGATTGGCTACTGTTGGAAACAGGATGCTGGGCTTGATGGACCCTTGGTCTGACCCAGTATGGCATGTTCTTAAGGACAAGATGCAGGAACTCAAACTCAGGAGCTAGGACTCAGACTCAGGAACTTGGAAGACTTTCAAGACTCGAATCAGCGGAAGATTCAGGCAGGATACAGACAAGGAACAAGAACCAAAGACTTGGGAACAGGCTGAAGACTTGGACTCAGGAAACCAGGAAGACATAGGAACCAAGAACACGACAAGAGATCAGGAACGAAGACATGGAGGAGCCACGGGGCTTTTCTCGCCATGGTCCCTTGTCTGCCACCACATGTAAACGCTGCAGTGCAGCGGTTCCTGATGATCGAGAGGATGTGGATCAAGATGACACTAGTGATGACTTGGGTTTCTCCCCTCTTGAGGAAGGGGAATTTCCCCCTGATTTAGAGCCACATAGAACTCTGCTCTATTTCTTTCAGAAAGATTAATTGACAGGTCTGTTATCTCAGACTCTGAAGATGCTTGGAGTGGCTGGGAATGATTTATGAGTGCGCAGAAGGATCCCATAGTGTTCATCCTCCACAAGGCATCATATTTCTTCCCCCTCATGGATATGATTCAAGAGTTGATTGACCTTGAATGGAGCACACCAGAGGCAAGCTTTAACGATAGTTGTACCTTGGCGACTTTATATCCCTTGGATCTGATGGCAAGGGAGCAGTTGCGATTCCCGAAGGTGGATGCGCTGGTGTGTTCATTACTAAACAAACCACCATTCCTGTGGAAGGAGGGGCAGCTCTAAAGGATTCTCAGGATAGTATTGAAGCTATCCTTAAGCAAGCCTTTGAGGCCATGGTGACGAACTTGCAAATTGCCTCTTGTTCCCTGGTGGTTAGAGAGAATCTGCATCTCTCTCAGGAATCTGAGGGAGCTGGGTCGGATTTCAAAGCAGTAATGGAACTGAGAGCTGACACCTTAACTGATGTGGACTGTGACCTAGTTTACACTGTCACCAGGAGAATTGCTTCTGTGATAGCGGCTAGGCATCAGCTGTGGCTGCGAAATTGGTTGGTGAACACCATTTCTAAGTCCAATCTAACAAGATTACCCTTTAAGGGTTCTCTTATTTGGCAATGAGTTGAAGAAGATGGCAAATGGATGGGAGAAGCCCAAGTCCCTCATTTGACAGAGGATAAGAACCCAAGTTTGTGTTCCTTTTGGGTACATGACCGCTCTTGAAATTTTTGTCCTTCTCAGGGGAGTATCTACTCAGAGACCTCATCCCTTTGGGAGGTCTCAGTCCTTTCACCCCCAGGAAGCCTCAGAAAATGTGGGTGCCAGGAATGGAGCCTCTTGATGTTAATGAAAGTTTGTGTGCCCACCTTCTGTGGCAGGCGATAGCTTTTATCAGAGGTGAGTCCAGATTTTGTTGGACCAATGGGTCCTGGAAGTGATATGGTATGGCTAAGCTCTAGAATTCCTTCACATTCCTCTGGATGCCTTTATGATTTATCCATGAAACTCCCTTCAGAAGAGGTTGGCAGTGGAGACTGCTGTAAGGAGGCTATTGGACTTGAAGGCCATAATTCCCATTCCCGAATCGCAAGAAAATATGGGCCACATTCCATTAATTTTGTTGTGCCCAAGAAAGAGGGGTCTTTTCAACCCATCTTGTATCTCAAAGGAGTCAGTCAACATTTACGGGTTATTCATTTCCAAATACAGACTTTGTGCTCTGTAATAATGGCTGTGCGATCGGGGGAATATGCCACGTCTCTGGATCTGACGGAAGCATACGTGCATATTCCCATTCGCTGAGAACATCAATGGTTCCTGCAGTTTGACATTCTAGGACATCATTATCAGCATTAGGCCCTGCCTTTCAGGCTGGCCACAGCACCCAGGACTTTCTCGAAAGTCATGGCAGTAGTAGCAGTATCCCTGTGCAAGGATGGCATCCTGGTTCACCCATATCTAGACTAGTTGATTCAGGCCAAGCAGGTGGAGGGGAAGCTTCTGGCTTCTCACAGGGTGGTCTCTTTACTGCAGGATCTAGGCTGGGTGGTGAACTTGGCCAAGAGCAGCTTACAACCATCTCAGACACGAGTATCTGGGTGTTTGTTTCGATATGAAGCAAGGCAGAGTGTTTCTGCCAGAATGTTGTATTCAGAAGTTGATTGCCCAAGTTCAAACCCTGCAGAGGACTATTCGATCAACAGTGTGGTCTTATCTACAGATCCTGGGTTTGATGGCAGCCATGTTGGAGGTTATACCCTGGGCGAGGGCGTATATTCAGCCTCTTCAGTGCACTTTGCTTTTCTGGAGGAGTCCACAATCACAGAACTATGGATGAAGCTTCACTTGCCATTAGAGGTGAACACACAATTGCAGTGGTGGTTATAGGCAGATCATCTTAGGAAGGAAGCTTCTTTGGACATGCCAAATTGATTAGTACAACAGATGTGAGCCTTCTGGGTTGGGGGGGCTTACTGTCAGACATTGGTGGTGCAAGGTCACCAGAATGTCAAGGAATGGCAGTGGACCATCAATCATTTGGAAGCACAGGCAGTATGGTTGATGTGCTTGTGGTTCGCGGAGTGTCTAGAGGCTCAGGCAGGATAATGTCAGACAATGTGACTATGGTGGCTTAAATCAATCATCAGGGCAGAATCAAATTCAACAGCTGTCGGAGGAAATAGATGTGCTCATGGTATGGGCAGAGCAAAATCTTCCTGCCCACATTGCCGGAAAAGACAATGTAAGGGCTGACATAGCAGAAAGAGCTTGAACCCAGGAGAATGGGAGTTGGCAGACGAAGCCTTTCAGCTCATAGAGAGCACTGGGGTAACCGGCGACTTCTGGTAACTCAAAGGTTCTGTGTTTTTTCAGTTGCAGAAGGGATCTGAAAGCTTGTTCAGGTTTGGCCATGGGGCAGGGTATTGTATATCTTCCGGAAGATTACAAGTCAGGTTAAAACCGTACATTTGGTGGCTCCAGATTGGCCCCGGAGGCCGTAGTATGCCAATTTGCAGAGACTGCTGCTGGGCAGTCCTCTCAGACTGCTACTCAGGAAGGATCTGTTGTGCCAGGGACCCATTCTACTCGACAATCCGGGTCGATTTTGTCTTATGGTGTGGTCTTTGAGAGGGTTTGGTTGTTGAAGCATGGTTATTCTGCTGCAGTGATTTCCACTTTACTTCAGGCCAGGAAATTTTCTCTATGTCTGGCTTATGTTATAGTTTGGAGAATTTTCAAGGCCTGATGTGAGGAGCAAGGTTCTCAGCCTCTCAAAGTGGAAATTCCAGTCATCTTGGAATTTTTGCAGGAAGGATTGCATAAAGGCTTGGCCTTTAACACTTTGAAGGTTCAACTGGCAGTTCTTGCTTGTTATAGGGGGTGGGTCAGTGGTGAATCTTTGTCCTACTATCCTGATGTGTCCTGTTTCTTGAAGAGACTTAAGCATCTTTGTCCTCCCTGTAAATAATACTCTATGCTTAGGGCCAGGGACACAAGAACACTTAGACTCAGTAAAAGGTATAAAGTATTTTTATTAGGCAATATAAGTGTTCTTGGGAGATACTGGGTGCCCTTAGTCTTACAAACTGACCAGCATCTCCTTGGATACAGGAAGTGACCCTTCTTTTATAGATAAACATACACTATTGTGGAAGCTTCTAGACTTATGTGACTGCCCAGAGAATCATTTACAGAGTCACATCATGCTGTTGTCATGACAACCTATCCCTGAACTGCCCTGATTAGTTTTCCCAGGTGTAGCCCATTTGCCCTCACTCTCCAAATAATCCTTTGTTCTGTTAATTAACTTGTCCAGTGAGATTTTAACAGAATAGTGCCTGAAGCTCCCGCCGTTGGTTTCTTCTTTGTGATCCAATGAATAGGCTTCACCTTTCTGGTGCCAGCTTGACTACCTGTTCTGGGACATTCTGCAACGTCATGCTCAGAAAGTCACTCAGAGTTCATTCAGCCCAGGCAGGCTAAAGAATAGCAGAGGTTTCTGGGGATTTTCCTTCTCCATGTTGGTTTTCTGTTCAGGCATACTTCTCATCCCTTGCAGCTGCCAGTGCCTCTGTGGGACCTTAATCTGGTTCTGGATATCTTGGCGGGTCCAACTCTTCAGCTGTTATGTGGCTTCTCCTTGCAGCTGCTTACCTTGAAGACAGTTTTTCTCGAATTAATCTGTTCCACACCTCAGGTTTCCGAACTGCAGGCTCTTTCTTGCATGAGCCTTTTCTGAATTTGACTCGGGGAGCAGTACAGCTTCGGTCTGTGCCTTTCTTTTGACGAAAATGGATCAGAGTTTCATTTGAATCAGTCTTTTTCTCTGCCCACGCTGGATAAGAATAGCAATGAGAGTCAATATAATCTCTTGTGTGCCTTTGATGTCAGGTGGCTTCTGATGCAGAACTTGGAGGTTACTAAAATTGTCAGGAAATCTGATCATTTGTTTATGCTGCATAGTGGAGGTAAACGGTGAACCAGCGACACGGGCAACTAATAGCCTATTGGTTTAAGGAAGTCATCACGGCCGCCTAGGTGGATGCCAAGATTCTTTTGCCAAAGCAGATTAAACCTCATTCCACTAGGGCTCAGGCAGTATTGTGGGTGGAGATTTAATTATTGTCTCCTGTCAAGATTTGCCGAGCGGTGACATGGTCAATCCTGTCACACCTTTTCCAAGTATTACCGCCTGGATGTTCAGGCTCGGGAGGACACCGCATTTGCAAGGGCGGTGTTGACTGAACCGCAGGCAGCCTCATGCCCTGTTTGAGAGTAGCTTTGGTACATCCCACCTGTGGGGATTGGCGTGCCTGAGTGCAGAGGAAGGAGAAAATACTACTTGCCTGATAATTTCCTTTGCTCTAATGAAGGCAGGCCAATCCTCGACCCACCCTCGGCTGCCGATTTTTGGTTTGCCTTTTAGGTGTAGACGTTCCAGAGTGTTGTACCTATTATTCATAGGAGGACTGGTAAGTGTTTTTCACCAGCCCCTTAGTTTAATGAATGTTCATTGCTTTGTCTCAGCTCATTGTTGCCTGTTGGTTGGAAGTATGAGTGGTTTGATCGTTAACAATCATTTTCAAGTATACTCAGTTTGGCCACAGTTTGGCTTTTTCAGAGAATACTGGCAGGCTGATGTCGGGGAAGGGCTATATGTCCATGACATCAGCTTTTACTCTGTCTCCATCTACTGGCAGAGGTGCATAATCCACTTGTGAGGACTGGCCTGCCTTCATTAGAGAAAAGGAAATTATCAGGCAAGTAGTAATATCTCATTTTTATCCAGGCAAAAAGCAAAACATTTGAAAGAAACAAATCAGAAATGAATTGTGCAAGTGTAAGGTTTTACTTACAAATGAAATCCCAGCTGCCTCCAGTGGGGGATGACTGGCTAGCTGTGCTCATGAAAAGGCTGTAGAAGTGCTAGCCAAGGCCCCCCAGGCTCCTGAAGCCACTCCAGGCTACGTCTTGTGACCCAGGTTAGGTGATCTGGAAGGAATTTGAACAGCTGTAAATCTTTACAGAAATGTGGATAGATTTTCTCTAACTTTTCCAATCACTTGTACCTATCTGCATTTTTCGTACACTTTTTCTTTCCATGATTACACTTGACATTTTTTTTTTCTCTCCTCTCTTCTGTCACTGCAGCTTGTTCTTCCCCCTCGCAAAGGTGCCTGTTTTCAACTGCTTTTATTCGTCTCTTTTTTTTTTTGCCTGCCAAACTTTCATCGCTTACATCTCCTGTGCTTTCCCATCTCGTCTCACCTCAGTCCCCTCAAATCACATCGCATTCCTCCGATAGAGGCCCTGTTTTCCTCCCCCACCGTCATTCCATCTCTTCCGGTCTCACCTGCCCCTCCAGTCTTTCAGCATTTCCCCCCCCCTGTTCCTTGTCTATCTTCCCAAACCTCTCATTCTGCCCCACCTGATGCCTGGAACGCCCTTCCGGAGGAAGTGGTGAAGACCAAAACTCTGAAGGATTTCAAAGGGGCGTGGGATAAATACTGTGGATCCATAAAGTCTAGAGGATGTGAATGAAGAGGCATGGGGGTGGCTTGCAGGAATGACGGCTACTACCTGGAGATAATACCCTTATTCAATAAACATACACCCAGTTAATGCGACTCCAACTTTGCTCTATGTTTCAATGGCAAGAGGAAATGTGGAAAAAAGGATTTGCATCCACAAGGGGAGTAGCTTGTTAACGGCGGTTACTACCCCAATCCAAATAAGCCTGATACTTCACTTTCAATGAATATCCAGCATAGCTCTCTGCTTCAACGGCAGGGGGAATGAAGAAAAGATAAACACACACACGGTTAATGTCCTTATTCAATAAACATACACATGGCTAATGCGACTCCAACATTGCTCTATGCTTCAACGGCAAGGAAATGTGGAAAAAAGGATTTGCATCCACAAAAAAGCAGGGGAGTAGCTTGCTTGTTACAGCGGTTACTACCCCAAACTAAATAAGCCTGATACTTCACTTTCAATGCATATAAAGCATAGCTCTCTGCTTCAACAGCAGAGAGAATGAAGAAAAGATGATTTATATTCAGACAACAACCAACAAGGACTGAATTACATAGTCTGGGTAAAACAAATAATCATGGGTGTAGCTTGCTTGTTATGGCGGTTACTACCCCAAATCAAGCCTGATACTTCACTTGGAATACATATCCAGCGCAGCTCACTGTTTCAACAACAGGGGGAATGAAGAAAATAGGATATATATTCAAACAACCAACAAGGACTGAATTGCACAGGCTGGGTAAACAAGCGTGGGAGTAGCTTGCTTATTATGGCGGTTACTACCCCAAACCAATTAGCTAGATACTTCACGTAGATGCAGCTCCAGCACTGCTATCTACATCGATGGCGGGGGGTGGAAGGGAAATAGAACCAAAAAGTTACTTAAAAGGGACAAGAGTAATAGATAAGTATGAAAAAATAAGTGTGAAAGCTTACTGGGCAGACTGGATGGACCGTTTGGTCTTCTTCTGCCGTCATTTCTATGTTTCTGTATGTTTATATGTGGTACTCCTTCCTCCATTATCCCACAGCAACAGTCTTCCCCCCCCCCCCCCCCCACTTGCCCCGATACTGCAGCCTGACCCTGAGTATTTAAATCATTATTTCCCAGTGCCCCTCTCCCTTTCCTAAAGACCCTGCTGCCTAAGCTTGTAGTGCCACGAATCAGGGAAAGGGTTTGGAGGGATGTAAAATGTTTGGATAGTATGGAGCATAGTGTATGCAGTGACCGAGGCAGAAACGTAGAACATGACGGCAAATATAAAGATCATGTGGCTTTTCCGTCTGCCTTTCCATACCCCACACTCCCCTGCTTAGCTTTTAAATCCCTTAAAGCTGTCAGTTTTTCCATATAGTGCACCGATTTTAGTTTTGTACTCATTGCCGTCATTGGTGGGGTTATGTCCTCCCACTATAAAGCCAAAATACATCTTGCTGCCTTCTCTGCACGGTGAAGTCATTATTTTGAAAGGCAGATAAGTCCTGATACAGCATATTCACTAACCATATTTTCAGATCTTTTGGTATAGATCATCTTAGAATGTCCCCTGCCAATATAAATATTTGTTCCCAAAACTGAATTACCAGACAACCTAACCAAATATGCCAAAAAGAGGCCTTATTTTCCTTTTACCCCCAAGCTGATCAAATCCACCGACCGCGAGGCACCACTCTCTCTCCCTTCTCCGGAGACCAGACGCCACCTTCCCGACCCTCTTCCGGGCCGACAGCCAATCCGCAGAGCCCGCGGGGCAGCCAATCGGGGAACAGCCCGCCCGGAGACCTTTAAATCCCACGCGGCAGCAGGACTCTGCCTCTTCGACTTCTTCTCCAGCCGGGATCGGAAGGGAAGCGTGCTAGGCCTGCGCAGCCGAGATCTGCCAGGGTAAGGCCTTATTTTCCTCTTACCCCAAGCTGATCAAATTGCCGACTGCGAGGCACCACTCTCTCTCCCTTCTCCGGAGACAGACGCCACCTTCCCAGCTCTCTTCCGGGCCGACAGCCAATCCACAGAGCCCGCGAGGCAGCCAATCGGGGAACAGCCCCGGAGAACCTTTAAATCCCACGCGGCAGCTAGGCGTTGCGCGTCGAAGAGCACGACAAAGGAGTAGGCCCCTTTGTGCGCCCCTTCGTGCAGCACCGAAGTGATTTCTCAACTCTCACCTGCCTGCACTCAAAATCTCCCTCTTAAACTTTCGTTCCGGAAGTCCTTCATCTACCAGCCTCTTCCCCCATGTTCTCTCCAGCTTTCTTCCGAATCACTCAGCCAGTCCACTTCGTTCAGGCTCAACAAGCCAGCAGGTTCCCAGCTTCCACGATTCCTATTCCCCAAAGCTACCCATCCTCTACAGGAAATTCCAACAGGCAAGCCCGACAGCACTCACTAATAACCTTTACCCCAATCATGATCGCTCCAATCACCCAACTTCTAGGCTTTATTCTCCTTAACTCTTGTTAATGCGCAATCCCTTACCAAGAAATCTCTGATCCTCAATGATTACCTTCTAGATGCCAAGCCAGACATGTGCAATAACTGAAACGTGACTAAAACCCACAGATTCAGCAATAATAAATCAACTTCCAACACTGACCTACGACATCTTCTCTCTCCCTAGACAGAAAAAAAGAGGTGGGGGCATCTTATTAGCAACAAAAAAAGGCCTCAGATTCACTCAACGACCTGCTATATCTGATCCTACACTAGAAATCGGCCTTTTCACTTCAGACCATCTTCAAATACTACTAGTCTACACCCCCCCGGGCCTCCTGGAAACAGACGCCTCTCCTATTATCGAAATAATCACAACCCTTATTAATTTGGACGCCCCAGCAATAATCCTGGGAGATTTCAACCTGCATGTAGACGACTCCACACCCTCATCTAGTTGCGAAGCCTTCCTCACTGCCCTCTCAGCCTTGGGTTTCCACCAGATAGTCAACAAACCCACACACAAAGCAGGTCATAAGTTGGATCTAATATTCGTCAACTCCGGCATCAAGCAGTCATCTCACCTTAATTGCAAGAAGGTCTCCTGGTCAGATCATTCACTAATCTCAACCAGGCTCACGATGAATGAACCTTCACTGACCACGCACCCCAACCATCCTTCCAATATAGAAGATCCTGCTCCTCCAAAGACCTCATCAATCAACTTACCTCACAACTTTCTCGCATAAATCTCACCAACCTTAACACAGCTCTCCGCTCCTGGAACAACGTTACAGAATCCATAGCTAACAAACTATGCCCCCTTATAACAAAAAAATCCAACACCAATGCGACTAAAAGACAACCGTGGTTCACCAACGAACTCAGAAAACTGAAACAAAGCTTAAGACAGAAAGAGAGCAAATGGTGTAAAGCCCCTTGTACAAGCACACTCTCCGCCTATAAACTGGCACTACACCATTACAAGACCGCCACCTCTAGATCTAAAAGGGACTTCTACTCACATAAGATCCACGACCTCGTATTCGATGCCAAAGCGCTGTTTGCCTTTGTTTCCAATCTAACCCAAATCAACGCACCAGGCATCCCCAACAATCATGCACATTCAAAGGCCGATGAACTGGCCCTGTTTTTCCAAAACAAAATTGACAATCTTCTAACACAGCTGCCCACCTCCCCCCCCCCCCCACCCCCCCGACATGAGCCTACACCAATTATCCAACAACAAATCCATTCAACTACATTCATTCGAACCCATCACCGCCACAGAGATTCAGTCAGTCTTAAAGAAAATGAAACCTTCCTCTCACCCTTCAGACCATATCCCCACCAAACTTCTCATGGCAATCCCTGACTCTATCTCACAAATGCTGGCGGACATCATTAACTGCTCTCTCCCAAGGAATTTACCCAGACGAACTCAAACTGGCATCCCTCAAACCACTGTTAAAGAAGCCAAATCTGGATACTACAGACCCAAACATCTTCCAACCGATCGCCAACCTACCTTTCATAGCTAAGATCATGGAAAAACTTGTTAACATTCAAATCTCAGACTACATCAAAGATAACAAAATACTACTTCCTTCTCAATATGGGTTTTGCAAAGCTTCCAGTACAGAATCTCTCCTTATATCGCTGACAGACTACCTCATTTTGGGTCTCGACAAAGGTCAATCATTCCTCCTGATACTTTTAGACCTCTCGGCAGACTTCAACACCGTTAACCACTCCATCCTCATAAATCAACTCTCGACTATTGGTATAAGTACGGCTCTTGCCTGGTTCAAAACTTTCCTCAACAACAGAGGCTACAAAGTGAAAATCCACAACAAAGAATCTGCCCGCCATAACTTACCTGTAGGAGTTCCACAGGGATCCGCCTTATCACCCACCCTCTTCAACATATGCCTCCTTCCGCTGTGCCAGCTTCTAACGAAGCTAAAACTCAAACACTTTCTCTACGCAGATGATGTCCAGATAGTGATCCCACTCAAAGAATCCTTCTCCAAAACCCTCGAACATTGGGAATCCTGCCTCCAAAAAATCAACGACCTTCTTGCCAGCCTAAACCTCGTATTAAATGCTGCTAAAACCAAACTACTTATCTCCCCAGAAAACACCAACACCATCAATACTCTTCCAGTCTACCCACTCTCCACCCAAGTGAGAGACTTAGGAGTTATAATAGATAACAGGATCAATTTGAAAGCATTTGTCAACCGTACAACCAAGGACTGTTTCTACAAACTTCAAGTTCTGAAAAGGATAAAACCACTCTTCCACTTTCATGATTTCAGAACGATACTACAAGCAATAATCTTCTCTAAGTTAGATTATTGCAATGCTATCCTATTAGGTCTCCCATCCTCGTACACCAAACCTCTACAGATGGTCCAAAATACGGCAGCAAGAATTCTCACCAATACGAGGAGAAGAGACCACATATCCCCCATCCTAAAAAACCTACATTGGCTCCCTATTCACTTCAGAATTATCTTCAAATCCATCACCATTATATATAAAACCATCCACCACCTTACCACACTCGACCTACAATTCCCGCTCAGCCAACATATCGCCTCTAGACCGACTAGAGCAGCATACAGAGAATCCCTCCAGGTACCTCACACCAAATTCACTTGGCATATAACTTTTAGAGAAAGGTCCTTCTCAACAGCGGGACCTTCACTCTGGAACTCCATCCCACCGAATCTCCGGCAGGAGCCTTGCCTCCCAACATTCCGAAAAAGACTTAAGATGTGGCTGTTTAAACAAGCTTTTCCGGACCTATCCTAATTGCTTCCTCTCCACTTCAAGAATGCAGCCACTCCAGTTATCTGTAAATAACTCTACATGATGTTAAATCACTTCTGTTTCTACTCTGTATTTCACTTCTCTCCCAGTTCGATCCTCCTTGTTTTTTGTAACTGCAATTTCTTCTGCACAAGTTCCAGTTTTTTGCTTTCTGCACCCCCTGTTCAACTGTAAACCGGCATGATGTGATTGCTTCATGAATGCCGGTATATAAAAACCTTAAATAAATAAATAGACCCTTTTGACCCACATTTACGCCAGCATTGCCCGTCAGTATTAGGGTAGATTCTTTGCAATCTCTCTGGCGTATATACCATCTCTGCATGACCTTATAGCCATTTTCAACCAACATTGATGATAGAAAGGTGCGCTTAACAGACATATAATAGAGCTCCCACATATTTTCATCCCACACTTCCCCAAGATCAGATTTCCATGCCTCCATGTATTTGATCCCATTTGCTTTATTCAGAATAGCATACATCTTGAAAATGGTACCTTTTAATTGTTGCCGCCCTCTGACAGTCTCCGTCAAAGAGAGACTTCCCCTTTAAAAGGTATTATTTCACTCTGGGGGAGATTATAAAATGCTTTATTTCAGGATAAGCAAAGCAGTCTCGTGACGGGATCCCAAAAGTATCCTGGATATCCTGAAAATCTGTCATCTGCTGCCCTCCCCACACATGTTCCAATCCGTCCAACCCTACTTTCTCCCATTGTCTGAAGGCAACATTGCTACTTCCTGCCAGAAACTCTTGGACATACCTAATCGATGTTCTGTAACAATAAACCCCGATTCCCACAATTGTCTTCCACCACTTCCACCATATACATAATGTGCAGCTTGTACACAGCAATGATTTACTATTTTATTCCAATGAAGAAACTTCTCCCATCACGTGGTCGGACTTCTTTTTTAAAGCCTTCGTTAAGTGGCCACCCATTTTTGTGTAATGGAAGGAAGGAGCTCTTGTTTGTCAAGGTTGGACAGAAGGTGTGGAGCCTGAAGAATTTTTGGTTGCCCATGAGGAAACTGAATTTGTCTCTTCTCCAGCCTTGGAGGACAGTATTAATAGCCGGTTTTAATTTGTCCTCAGTTTTTAATCGCTCAACCCCTGAGAAACATTGTAGGACTAGAGAATGTACAGGGCCTTGTGAAAGTTTTCACATACTTGTATATTTTTCACATCCTGCTGTCTGAAAAATATAAATCAAAATGCATTAGTGTAGAGGTTTGTTTCACTGATCTACACAACATATTCTACACTTTCCTTGTGAAAGAACAATTACAGACGCAAGTAAGAATAAAAAAAACAGGAAGTCTTAATTTGCATATTTTCATCTCCCTTGACGCAGTCCTTGGAGGCCCTTTTGCAGTAATAACGGCCATGAGTCATTTAGGATAAGTGTCTACCAACTTTGCTCTGCTCAAGCGCTTTCAGATTGAAAGCATTCAGTAGAACATCTGTGCCAAGATGAAGGCTGCAGTCCACAGATGATGCCAGCCTGAAAGAGCTTGAACTTTGTATCATCTGCTAATACAAATAGAAATAAAAGTGAAAATAAAAAAAAAAAAACGTACAGTAAAAGGTCTGTATGCGAATGCCAGAAGTCTGAATAATAAGACTGGAGAATTGGAATGAATACAGACACAATAGGCAACTCTGAGGTGAACTGGAAGGAGGATAACAGATGGGACACAGTAATACCAGGGTATAAATTATGCCGACGTGACAGGACAGATCCAATTGGTGGAAAGGTGGCTGTTTATGTAAAGGATGGCACAGAGTCGAGCAGGATAAAATTCCAGCAAGAGGCGAAATGCACTCTGGAGTCCTTATGGGTAGAAATACCAAGTGTGAAGGGTAAGAGTACTGCAGCAGGTATATACTACCGGCTACCTGGCCAAGAGGAAGAAACAGATTGAAACGCTAACTTAAATTAGAAAGGCAAATACATTTTGCAACAGAGCACTAATGGGAGATTTCAATTACCCCAATACTGATTGGGTCAGTGTCCCATCTGGACATGCTAGAGCGGTTTTTAGATGCCGTAAATGACTGCTTTATCATCTGAAAAGGAATAGAGAATAGAATGGAAATATAATATTGTCTCTGTGTCAATCCATGGTGCGACCGCACCTTGAGGTAATTTTCAAAAGGATTTACACATGTAACTCCTTTGAAATTGTACTGAATTTTCAGAGGTTTAAGTATATAAATGGACTTTTCACACATAAAAGGGCTCATGAAATTTGCCATGATATATATTACTTTTATGCATGCAAATTCTTTTGAAAATTACCTCTATTGAGTATTGTGTGCAGTTCTTGTCACCCCATCTCAAAAAAGACATAGAACTAGAAAAAAGTGCAGAGAGCGACAGAAATGATCAAGGGAATGACATGGCTCCCCAAAGGCTACGCCGGTTAGGACTGTTCAGTTTGGATAAGAGACGGCTGAGAGGGGACATGAAAGAAGTTTATAAAATCATGAGTGAGGTGAAAAGGATAATTAAAGGATGGTTATTTACCCTTTCAAATAATACTAAAACAAGAGGACCCTCTGTGAAACTTAACAACCAGCAGATTTAAAATAAATCATGGAGGGGACTTTTTTCACTAAAGACTGAATTTTCCATGGCTTGCTCGCGTAAAATCCAGGGGATATGCGCATGGCCGGGCTGTGCGCACACTGAGCACATTTTAGAAACAGTCCAGCCACGGGTCTTATCTCCCGGTATGCGCAGAAGTGCCGGGCTAGCGAAAAGGGGCGGGCCAGGGGGCAAGGTCTGGGCGTGGAGGGAGGGGCAGGCAGGGGCCGACCGGGACAGTGATCATTAGGCTCTGTCCCGGGAAAGCATGCACCGGCAGCCAGCCAGTGCACGGAAGAAACTTCTGCTTCGAAGGAGCAGTAAGTATTAAAGCAAAATAAATTAGGTAGGAATTAGGGGTCAGGAGGAGCGGGGAAAAGATAGGAAGGGCAGTTGGGATAGGAAAGTTCCCTCCCAGTCTGCTTCTTAGTTGGAGCAGACTGGGAGGGAACTGGGGAAGGCCTCTTTGCATCGCTGTGCATTGGTTTTTTAAATCCCCCCCCCCCCCCCCGCACGCGAGACCTGCCCCACCCGCACATGCGCGTGTGGATATTAAAATCTGGTCGCATGTGCGCATGGGAACAGTATTTTATAACATGAGTGGTGACGCTCGCATGTTATAAAATCGCCGTGTCCATGTGCGCACGCCGGGAACCACGCACACATGGATGCCCGCGCACTTGTTTTAAAATCGACCCCTTAGTGCACTATCAAGCTGTGGAATCAAGGTGGTCAAGGTGAGGAGCATAGCAGAGATTAGAAGAGGTTTGGACAAGTTCCTGAAGGAAAAGTCCATAACAAATTATTAGCCAGGGAGACGAAGGAAAGCTATTGCTCTCCCTGGAAGTGAGTAACAGGAATCTTCCGGGTACTTGGGACAGGCAGGATACTGGGCTTGATGGACCTTGGGCTGACCTAGGATGGCATTTCTTATGTTCTGTGTCACACACACACACATGCTCTCTCTCACTCCCATAGGTTCCTGCTCTCCCTCTTTCTCGCACACACGGGCTCCCTCTCTTTCACTCACATATGCTCCCTCTCTGTCATTCTCAGTTACTGGTGACCCTGGGGCCCTCATCCACTCTTCAGCCACTTTTGGGATGGGATAGTGGCCCTAGGGTCTTCATTGGTCATCAGTGGGATGGGATCCATCTGGGGCTTGCCACTGGTGGGATTTTGCTGCCCCACCCAAGGCTTGGTGCACTAGGTAACTGCTTACTCTGCCTAGTGGTAGCACTAACCCTGCAGCTGTGAGTCTGAAGGGATAGGTCTCCACTAATTTTGTACACCTAGATTTGTGATACTTGATTCTTCTTTTCAAAACTATGCAAGCTGTTATCAAATTCCTTGGAGAGAATTAATGGAAAGTAATCTTCCAAGTCATACCACAGATTTCCAATTGGCTTGAAGTTGGGGCTCTGACTGGGCCACTCATGGACTTCTACCTTTTTTTGTCACTTGTCCTCTCCAGTGTAGCTTTGGCTGAGTGCTTCGGGTTGTTGTCATGCTGAAAAGAGAGCTTCCATCCCAATTTCACCTTTCTTGTAGAGGGCAGTAGGTATTCCTTCTGGATTTTTCCGTACATCATTCATTGTTCCTTCTCTTTCTGTACTGACAAGTGCCCTAGTCCCTACCAATCAGAAACATCCCCAAAGCACAATGCTGCCACCATGATGCCTCCTAGTAGGAATGGCGTTCTTTGGACAATGTGCCCTGTTGGGTTCATTCAAACCAAAAAATTCTATTTTAATGTCATCAGACCACAAAACGTTTTTTGCCACATGGCTGCTATATCCCCTGATTGTTCCTTTTCATACTTCAGATAGGATTTAAGATAGGCTTTCTAGAGTAGTTGCTTGCTTTTAGCCACCCTGCCTGCCCTATAGCTCCGAATTATGGTGTGCTTGGTATACTGTGGTCAAATGCACTCTTTGATCAGTCTTGGCCATAGAAACTTGTAGCTTATTCAGAGTTATCAAGAAAAATAAGGCCTATAATCCAAAAACAATAGAAAACCATATTTAAAAAATGCAAAGCAAAACATTGAAATAATGGGTGCTAGCAATATCTATCACATTATTATTAATATTGAGGGTGCAGAAGACGATAAGTGAAAAAGATGCATTTAAAGTTCTGTTAGAGCAACGGGTATATAAGAGAACCAAGTTGTTATCATGATGCGTGAAAAAACGCTTATCAAAAATTTTAAACAAGATACTGATTAAAAACGCAAACAAAGAAGTGTACTTTTGAATCTTCAAAAACAGAAAAATATATGCATGCATAGTCATTCGCTTTACTTGATCATATATCCCACGTTACATTCATAAATGCCAAGATATTGTTTTCTCCATAGATACCAGGATGTTATGTCCTCTGACATGGGCTATGTTTCACCAGACAGCTGTCTCGAGGCTGAATTAAAACAATATCTTTTTCACTTAGCATCAATGACCTTTGTACTAAAGGGCTATATTAATATTATGATAAATACAGCTAGGATACACATGTTTTTGTAATGTTTTGCATATTTAAAATTGTTTTTCTAATTTTTTTGAATTATAGGCCCTGTTTTTCATGATAGTTTATTCCTTGCCTTGATCCTTACTATTAAGCCCATTATATATAGCTCTTTCAAACTTGATGTTGCCTTCTTGGCTGCCTCCCTGATCAATCTCCTCCTTCAGTCATCTAGTTTGGAGGGACAGCCTGATCTAGGCAGCGTGTTGGTGGTGCCATATACCTTCCATTTGTTAATAATCAGCTTGACTGTGCTCCCAGGGATATTCAAAGACTTTGCAATTCTTTTATACACATTCCCAGCTCTGTACCTGTTCACAACTTTGTGCCGGCATTGTTTTAACAGCATCTTGGTGCTCATGGTGGGGTCTTTGCTTTGAAATGCATTACCCAGCATAGAGAACCAACAGTAACTGCTGAATTTATCTTGTCAGTACAGTTAAAAACAGGTGGGGACAATTCACTTGATATGTGTTTTTGAAGGCTATTGATTACACCAGAGCTTTAAGTAAAGGGTGCTAAGTAAGGACAAGACCATAGTGGAGAGAGTGAATGAATGCTTTGGTCTTTACTGAAGAAGATATAAGGCAGATACCCATACTAGAAATTATATTTAACGGTAATGATTCAGAGGAACTGAAACAAATCTCAGTGTACCTAGAAAATGTACTAGGGAAAATTGACAAACTAAAGAGTAGCAAATCACCTAGACCAGATGGTATACATCCCAGAGCGCTGAAAGAACTGAAAAATGAAATTGCAGACCTACTGTTGGTAATCTGTAAACTATCATTAAAGTCAGGTTGGAGCCCTTCTTTTTGGACCTGATAGAAGCTTCTTTACTTAAAACGGAGACATTATGCAATGCATAAGGGATTTCTCTTGCTGCTTCTTTTTATGGACTTTAATTTATACAGACTGGTTTTCCTGTTAGAGGAAGAGTCATTGGATTTTGTTATGTAACGGGTGGTTTAGTGTGCACATGGGCCTCAGCCCGACCCAGACCTTCTGGACCGAGCCAAGGGTTGACGGTGGCCCCGCATGGCTGAACAATCGTGCCCTCGGCCAGGCCGGCAAGCTCCCTTAGCCAACATCTAAGGATGTTGGAAGGTGAATGGTCCTCCGATCATTCCGGGCCCTTTCGGACCTGCTGCGAGCAGCATGGAGCAGCAGGCCTGGCCTGAGGTTGAGGGCAGACGGGCCTTGACATGAAGACATGACTATGGAGTGATGCGACGGCATCTAGACGAAGACACATGGCTGATGCAACGGCATCCAAGGACGAAGACACATGGCTGATGCAACAGAATCCAGGGACCAAGACACATGGCTGATGCAACGGCATCCAGGGACAAGACTCTTGACATCCAAAAGGCAACACAAGGCATGGACATTGGCACTGTCTCTCAGGGCGCCCTACTCAGGCCACCCGCAGGACTGAGTCGCGGACCACCCTGTCCGTTATGCGCCCTAAACATCCCCAAGGCTGGTCACGGACCACGACGAGAGCGGGACAGCACAGGAACACACATTCGAGACATGACGGCTCAGGAGCACAGGACGACCGTCCACCGGCAGGCTAGTCCACCCAGGAGTACTGCATCTGAGGGACCCCTGGCCTACTGGACCAGAAGGCTCGAGAGCGTTGAAGGTGAGGCGAAGGAAGGAACATCACGGAAGGCAGGAACACCAGGACGTAGGAGAACGAAGACACCTGGACATGGACCTCAGGCACGAAGACTTGACATGGAACAACTGGACGAAACAAGAAGCTCCTAGAAGACTGGAAGACCTTACATGGACTCTGGCAGGCCGGAGCCTCCAGAGCGAAGACTCGATGACGATGCAAGGCCAGGAACAACAGACGGAGCAGCCCTTTATAGGGCTGGTACAGGAAACAGCAAGGTGGGACCCAGACACTTCCTGTGTCTGGCCCTTTAAATATTGCAAAGAGACGCGGCCACGCGCCTAGGAGCAGGAACGGGCTGTGCAGGACCATGGCCAGCGGCCTGCACAGCGTCTGTGCGGAAGATGTCAGAAGAGGCAGGGCTGAGCCTGGGCGCAGGCTCCAACGTCGGCAGCGGCTCCAGCCGCTGCAGGAGGCCCTGGGGGCGGCTCCAGCCACTAGTCCAGCCCGGGGCTGCGGCCTGAACGCCGCGAAGAGGAAATCGGTGTCGGGGGTGGTCCCAGCCCCAAGGAAGACCACGGCTCCGGCCGCGGAAGACAAGATGGAGCACGGGCGGCCTCCAGGCCGCGTGGGCAGGCCGAAGGCGGCGTCCTGCCGCGTCGGTGAAGAAAAGCAGCGAGGGTAAGTGGCCTGCTCGCGGGGGAAACCCGTGGGCAGCGCAATTCATGACAGATTTATTCCTAAATGCTTTTACATGTTTTTTATTTATTTATTTGTCGAGTTTTATATACCGTCATTCGGTTTCGCCATCACAACGGTTTACATGGTTCGACTGGTCGAGCAAATCAGAGTTTGTTATCTAATAGTTAGTGCATATAGATGTTACAAATTACTTACAAGGTTTGTGAGCACATATAGGTATTGTAAGTACATATAAGAATTACAAGTACATCTCAGTGTTGTTGGTATTATTGTCCATAAGCATGATAGTATAAGTTAGTGCGTATGTAACAGCATTATAGTACATCTGGTTGTGCGTAATCAGTGCTGGTTATATATATCTATATTTTTTTCACAGGGTTGCAAGTGTTTATATTGAAAGGTTTGGGTTGTCGGATAATAAGAATTGTTGTTTTGGTAGGCCTTGGTGAATAACCAGGTTTTTAATTCTTTCTTGAAAGTTTTTAAGATTGGTTGTGTTCTTAATTCTGTTGGGAGTGAGTTCCAGAGCTTGGGGCTTCCGAGAGTTATGGCTCTATCGAGGGTTGAGGTTAGTTGTTTCGGTTTTACAGGTGGAATTTTCAAGAAGCCTTTGCTGGTTGAGCGGAGGTTTCGTTGTGGTGCGTGGAGTGTTCTCTTTGGGGCAGATTTTAAAAAAGTACGCCCGCGTGTACTTTTGTTCGCGCGACCGGCACAAACAACAGTACGTCGGATTTTAATAGATACGCACGTAGCTACGCGTATCTTTTAAAATCCGGGGTCAGCGCACGCAAGGCTGTGCAAAATCGGCAGCCTGAGTGCGCCGAGCTGCGCAGCCTGCCTCTGTTCCTTCCACCCCCCCGCACCTTCCCCTCCCTTCCCCTACCTAACCCACCCCCCCAGCCCTATCTAAACCCCCACACCTTTGTTTGAAAAGTTACGCCTGCCAGCCCGGGAGCTGTTTCGGATGCCTCGGCCATGCCCCCGAAATGGCCCCGGGCCAGAACCACGCCTGCGGCCCCCCGGATGATGCGCCGCTGCGACACGCCCCCCAGGAAAGCCCCGGGACTTACGCACATCCCGGGACTTGCGCGCACCGCTGAGCCTATTCAACCTAGGCTCGGCGCGTGCAGGGGGAGCTTGGGGCAGGTTTTCGGGGGGTGCGCGCATATCTTACGCGCTACCACTTTGAAAATCTGCCCCTTTGTGTTTAACCAGTCAGGTTGCCCTTCGTATATAAGTTTGTGTAATAGAGTCAGTATTTTATTTATTTATTTATTTATTTATTTTTCTATACCGGCTTTCGCGACCGGGGATCGCATCAAGCCGGTTTACATTTAACAAGTCGTGCATTGAACAGATAACTTAAGCAACTAAACTGGTGAAGAATTGTAGTTACAATGAACAAGGGAGTATACAACTGGGAGAGGAGGATGAAGAAGAGATAGAATGAATTAATAAAAGAGAGTAGAATGAATTAATAAAAACACTTTTACAAAGAATATTTACACAATATATAGAGTTAAATCCATGTCTCAATGAAGTCGTGGACTGAATGAAGATGAAGATGTAGTAGGTGATAGAGTGCTGGTATTTGCACTGGTGTTAAGGGATGATGGTAGTTTGTGGTGATGGAATTATGGGATGGGTTTTTTTACTCTTATGGGATTATGGATTTTATGGGATTATGGGATGGGATTTTATACTCTATTCGGAATTTTATTGGGAGCCAATGTAGTGATATCAGAATTGGTGTGATGTGTTCATGTTTTTTGTTCCAGTTAGGATTCTGGCGGCTGCATTTTGTAAGATTTGTAGTGGGCGGATAGTGGAGCTTGGTAGACCGAATAGTAATGAATTGCAGTAGTCCAGGTTGGAGAAAATGAGTAGTTGTAGGACGGTTCTGAAGTCGTCTGGGGTTTGGAACGGTTTTAGTCATCTTAATGTTAGTAGTTTGTGGTATCCCTCCTTAATTTTAGTGGTGATGTGGTTCTTGAATGATAGTTCACTGTCGATGATGATCCCTAGGTTGCGAGCACGAGTGACAGGTGCAATTGCTGTTTTTTGGTTCTCAATTTTTAGAGGAGTGGGTGATGGCTTCTTTTTTCTATTCAGGATGATTATTTCTGTCTTTTCTATATTTATTATGAGTTTCAAGTCGGTAAGTATTTTCTTTATTTCGGTGATACACGTGGCTGTTTTTTTTGTAGGTTTCCTCTATTGTGTTATTTATTGGGATTAGAATTTGGATATCGTCCGCATAAAGGAAGTGGGTGAGCCCAAGGTCATCAAGGAGGTGACATATCGGAAGCAGGTAGATGTTAAAGAGTGTCGCGGATAGTGCTGAGCCTTGGGCAACTCCGGTGATTAGGGTTATTTTCTTTGAGAGGGTATTGTTGAATGAAGCCTGGTAGGTTCTGTTTGATAGATATGACGATAACCATTGTAGTGTTTTTCCGGTTGCTCCTATTTCAGTCAGACGGTCAATAAGGATTGAGTGATTGACCATGTCGAATGCAGCGGATAGGTCTAGGAGGATTAGTAGATAGCTCTGGCCGTTGTCAAAGCCTTTGAGCACGGTGTCATTTAATGAGAGGAATAGTGTTTCTGTGCTTAGGTGTTTCCTGAAGCCGAATTGAACTGGGGAAAGGAGGTTGTTTGTTTCTAGGTGGTCGGTGAGTTGGGAGTCTACGATCTTTTCTATGATTTTGGCGATGAATGGTAGGTTAGATATAGGACGGTAGTTTAGTGGATTGTCCTATATATTGTTCTTTTTCA
This sequence comes from Rhinatrema bivittatum, assembly GCF_901001135.1. Taxonomy (NCBI): domain Eukaryota; kingdom Metazoa; phylum Chordata; class Amphibia; order Gymnophiona; family Rhinatrematidae; genus Rhinatrema; species Rhinatrema bivittatum. The sequence goes on from NW_021821234.1 coordinate 69,759, forward strand.
GGATGGGTTTAATGATTGCTGATTTTAGGCAGTCTGGGTAATTTCCTTCTGTGAGGGATAAGTTGACTATGTCGGTTATTGTTTTGGTTAATGTTGGTTCAATAGTTTTGATTGTTGGTATGGGTATGCTGTCGATGGGGTGCATTGCTGGATTCATTTTTTTTGATGATTGATTGGATTTCCAGTGATGAGGCAGTGTCAAAGTTTGGCCAGCTTTGTGATTGTTTAGTTTGCATTTTGGTGATTTGTGTGTTATCATTGAGGTTGTTCTTGATGAGATTGTTGTTATTTTGGGATGCAGTGTTTGATTAAATATTTTTGGATATGCTAATTTTATGAAATAGTTTAAGGTATATATTTGTAAGCACTGAGAATTAATTTCATTAGTGTTCATGCTTTTGTGTTTGATACTATTTATAATTGAACACTTAGGGCCTGATTCACTAAAGGGCGACTTTTAAAAGTCCTACTCACAGCAAATCTGGGAGGTATGTGCATGACTGGGACGTGCGCAGGCCACGCGGATTTTAAGAGTCCCGCAGCCATGCATATATCTCCCGGTACATGCATTGGAAAGGATTTTGCAAAAAGGAGCGGGCCGGAGGCGGAGTGTGGGCAGGCCGGGACAGCGCCATTAAGTCAGCGTCGCGCACAAGTGCGCGCTGGGATTCAACAACCACGTAAGTCGCTGCTGCTATGGACTGCAGGTAAGTAGTAAAATAAAAAAATGTAGGGTAGTCAGGGTTTTATGGGTCGGGGCTAGTAGGGTAAAAGGAAGGCAGGCTAGGTAGGGGGTTTAGGAAGTCCGCTCTTTTACAGGGGCGAACTAGGAGGGAACAGGGAAATAGGCCTTAATGTGTCACCGCGCGCATCTACTAAAATCCCCCGCACAACACGGCATTCGCACGTACATGCGTGTGGCGATATAAAATTGTGCATGCGGGTAGTGTATTTTATCATATGCGTGCATATACACGTGCAAGTTATAAAATTGGCGCGGCCATGAACGCGCACCAGCAAACGCGTGCGAATCTAAAAACCTACCTTTAAGGCTTTTTTTTCCCATTCTGTGTCCGGGAAAACAGCTTAGTGAATCAGGCATTTAATTTGTTTTATAAACTGCATATTGGTATTTTTCTAATACAAATATATCTCAACATGTTTATCTTTTGTTGTCTTATAGCCTGGAAGTAAAATGCATTAAAGAAGTATTTGTTCTATGTATCCACATATCCTACTCCACAACTGCCAAGTGAAAAGCATATTTCAGAATTCCTTATAAAACAATGTATATGTGTGTAGATATGTAGATATATATATATATGCAACAAAGTTTAATGCAGGAACATACATTTATTGCTGGAGGATGTAGTAAAAGATGTTAGTGTAACTGGGTTTTAAAAAGGCTGGAAGAAAAGTCCATAAACTTTTGGGATCCTGCCAGTGTTGGAAACAGGATACTGGGCTTGTTGGACCTTTGGTTGACCAAGTATGGCATGTTCTTATGTTATTATTCTCTCTCCACCCATTTTCTAAAAATACAATAAGTATAATAATTTGCGGATAATCAGAATTAAATGCGGAGGAAAGTATTTTATAAAGGTTGTTTTGCAAACTCGACTTCTGAAAATACTTGGCTGTGCATGCTTGGAAGCACCAATTGGCTGATGCCTCCAGCAATTCACCCAGACCTCTCTCCCAAGAACTGCAGACAAAGGGCAAGTGTGAATTAAACTGTATGAGTGTCAGATTGCTAAGCAGAGGATAGGAAACAGATTTCATTTCATTCAAGGCACTGTTTATTCATAACATAGCAGGCACTTTCATTAACTTAGCCATAACTATATAACAGCAGGTTCACCGTACTCACAATCAGTCCGGTTGGGGGTCAGAATATTGCACTTAACCTTCACATAAATATTACCAGTACTGCCCACGGGATCAGCAGGATTTATTGCACCTTTACTCAGATTTATGGATCTGCCTCATTGCGGGATCCACAGCACTGCCCACGGTCCTCAGGTTGCAGGGAACACTGGAATAGCCCCAGGGCCTCCCTCGTGACCCCCCAGTGACCAGTCTGGGTTCTCTGGCAGGGGTGGGGGGCTGCAGGGCTGGCTGAAAGCCTTCTCTCCAGTTACTTAGCAGCAAATAAATAGTCCTGCCCTCTGGCTGCTGGGCAGAGCCTCCCATGGGGCAAACTGCAGTTCCAGACCAGGTCTGGCCCTTTTTGCCCTTCCAGTAAGTCAATTAGCAGGAGTAGAAGTGTGTGTGTGGATACATTTGGTAACGTGTGTACATATAGGGGTAGATTTAAAAATGCGCGCACGCGCACATGGACGCACCAGTTTTATAACATGCATGTGCCAGTGTGCGCGTGTTATAAAATCCGATGGCTATGCACACGTGCGCACCAAATTTTATAATCCGCGCGCGCAAGGGGGGGAGAATTTATGCAAATTCCGCGCCGCGACGCATTCTGGGGGCGCCATGCAATATTTTAATTAGGGGTCGCATTGTGAAGGAGGCGCTAGAGTCGATTGCGCATGAGTGTCAGATTGCTAACCAGAGGATATGAAACGGATATCATTTCATTCAAGGCACTGTTTATTCATAACATAGCAGGCACTTTCATTAATTTAGTCATAACTGTATAACAGCAGGTTCACCGTACTCGCAATCAGGCCAGTTAATATCAGTGCAATAGTAAAGTTGGAGGATGTACAGAAAAGCAGTATTTTCTGCTTTTCTGTACAACATTTGGAAGTGCTCAGAAATTAATGCCTGCTCTGGGCTGGCATTAATTTCTGATTTCTGAGCGGAAAAATGCACGTATTGGACGCACATTTTTTTTTTTGTTTGCATTGGGAGTGAACTAATAGCCTCATTTACATGCAATTGCTTGTGATGAGCGCTATTAGTTTCCCGGCGCGTCGGACGCGGGTTGTGCAGGCGCTAATCCCCTTATTGCATAAGGGGGATTTGGTTGCGCCTACACAACCCGGGTCCGACTGCGGGTTAAACAGCGCGCTGGGCTGAGTGCACTGCGTTGCATCGGCCTCATAGAGAGATTTGAGCCCAAGATGGTGCCAAGAGGGGAGGGAGGGAGGGGAATACGGTGACCCTCAAAGCTCAGGGAGGCAGGAATACCCAAAAAGTGCAGATGGCTGGAGAGTGATAACTTCAGTCTTCTGCACCTGCCGCAATACGGGTTGAAACTCGAACGCAGCTGCCCGTGGGGGCATTACAAGAACGACAAGTTGCATCTCATCGTCATACAAGCCTGTCCCCTGCACCAAGACCAATGAGCAACGTGCAGAATGGCCCAGTCTTTATGGGAAGGAGAAAGCTTTGCTCTGGGTGGAGTGAGGAATGTGCCGTGGCTGCAAGGGTTAAGGATACGGCAGGCCCCCAGGCTCCCCTTTTACTCTCACCGCCTCCTTTTATTCTTTTCTGCTCCCACTAGCTCTCTAATCTGCAGGAGAACGGGTGCAGGGGAAGATCATCGCAGCTTAAGTGGCTAAGGATGAGTCACCAGAACCGTAGCTGCAAAACCAACTTGAAACAAATCAGCCCAAACCCTGGTGGCATCCTTCGGTTAACAGCCTGCAGATGCACCTGTTTCCTTATGGAGGGGGGGGGGTGGAGGAGGGCAGGGGGAGGGGGTCCTTTATCTTGCTTTGACCCCCAGAATCAGCAGCTTCAGCTGTGGAGGGAAGCAAACAGGTTTGCTGCAAATTAACCCCGATTTTGATTTAAATTAGAGCTGCTATACCTGAAAGATCTAAATAATGCATAAGGGGCGGCTGTATGTCAAATGAAACCATTGATATTCTAGAGGAAGAGAATCTGTTATCGGGCTTGAAGGGAACGGAGTGAGGAGTAAGGTTAGAAAACGCTAGCAGGCTGGGCCAGTGCATCAGAGCCAAAGGCTCCCACGTTTGATCCCCACGTCAGGGGCTAGGGCTGCTGCAGGGGCTGCGCGCATCAAGGCGTGTTACAACAGAACTTCACAAGGCTGAATATCATAAATGATAAAGCATTACAAAATTAAATATAAACATATAAACACTGTCCCTGTAGCATGCCACCGTTATACACCGTTATACACCGTTCTCTGTAAAGGCTACGCCTATATATCTTTTGTTGCAAGTTACTTGTAAACCGGCACGATGTGCAAACGGTTGCCGGTATATAAAATTAAATAAATAAAAAATAAATAAATAAATAAATGCCACTGAATTCTGGGAGCCCAGCTCAATTTCTTTACTACGGAGCACTTCGTTTTTGTCACTAAACATTTCCAGACATTACAATAAAATCCTTAATGATCAACACCAAAAACTTCCCCAGAGTTCCTTGGGGCTGAATTTCATAGGACCGAAGCAAAATAAGTGAATGCCAAATGCGGTGTGGACATCAGATGTATTGTTAGGGGTTCAGACCATGCACACTGGTATCCGGTGTAGACATCAGATGTATTGTTAGGGGTTCAGACCATGCACACTGGTATCCGGTGTAGACATCAGATGTATTGTTAGGGGTTCAGACCATGCACACTGGTATCCGGTGTAGACATCAGATGTATTGTTAGGGGTTCAGACCATGCACACTGGTATCCGGTGTGGACATCAGATGTATTGTTAGGGGTTCAGACCATGCACACTGGTATCCGGCCTGATGCGCAGGAGGTGGACCCTTGGGCCGAGGTGGGTTCGACGCTACCCGCAGGGCGAGCCCTTCGGGTCCCCACCGTCGCCAGGCGGAGCTGGCTGACAGACGGAGGCCGCTGGAGCTTCGGCTGGAGCCGGGTTGCGTGCACAAATCTACTCCCGTGCGTAGGTTCGAAAATCTGGCCCTTAGTGAATCAGGTGCTAAGTTAGCAGGGGAGTTCAGCATAGCTCCAAATACAACTGAAGGTGCTTCTCCCCCTCATTTAATAGGCAAATCAGATGCTTAAAGAAGGAACTAAGGAGTTTCCTGCAGGCAGAGGATGAAGATTACACCTTTTGTTCAAATGTGCATGGGTCCTTTTCTAGAACAGATTTATTCCTCAAACCTCATAGCTTCTGTGATAAAGCTCAATCTGCAAATATAGGGGCTGTCCTGCTTTCTGATCATTCGCCTGCTTATGTCACAGAGGGGAGAGACAACCATTTTCTTGGAGACTGAACCCTGTATTAATTCAGGACAAGGATTATATTCTAGAAAGATGGCAAGCATCTGAATTATTGAACTGTACTCCAGATTTGGATCCTAGAGTACTCTGAGAAATTGCTAACACTGTGCTACCCAGAGATAATATCTTACATGGCACAAACAAGGAAAATGCAAGACAGACGTGCACAAAGCAACTCAAGATCTAATTCAAGGAAAAGAGGACAATTTTCACATTTACATAAGAACATGCCATACTGGGTCAGACCAAGGGTCCATCAAGCCCAGCATCCTGTTTCCAACAGTGGCCAATCCAGGACATAAGAACCTGACAAGCACCCAAAAACTAAGTCTATCCCATGTTACTGTTGCTAGTAATAACAGTGGCTATTCCCTAAGTAAACTTCATTAATAGCCGTTAATGGACTTCTCCTCCAAGAACTTATCCAATCCTTTTTTAAACCCAGCCTCACTAACTGCACTAACCACATCCTCTGGCAACAAATTCCAGAGTTTAATTGTGCGTTGAGTGAAAAAGAACTTTTCTCCGATTAGTTTTAAATGTTACGGGACCGGGCCATGCCCCGGTCCCTCCACTCACCTCGGGGCCGGCCCAGCCCGTGTGACGCTCTCTTCAGCCCCCTGGGCCTGTCCTGCTGCCTGCCGCGGCATCTCCACCGCGAGGGAGACACCGCTGACTCCCGTCGCTGGCCCCGCCCCCCAGGCGCGCGCGGGGACTCCCCTCTTAAAGGGGCCAGCGCAGGAAACCGAAGACTGCCGGCACATGACGTCAGAAGCTGCAGAGTATATCACCCTGCAGCTCAAAGAAGATCTTTGCCTTGCAACAAGGTTCCTGGTCTCCGGTCTACAGTTGCTGCGTTCTTGGATTGCTCTTCGTTTCGACCCAGCTTGTCTCCTGTCTCCCCTCCGCTTCATCCTTGGTTCTGGTTCTTCGTCCCGCTTCTGCTCTGCCCTCCTTGCTGGATTGATTCTTCTGGACCCCGACCTCTGGACTGGCTTTGGACCGCTCTCTGGACATCGACCCCTGGATTGGCTGCGGACTGCTCTTTGGACTCAGACTCCTGACCGGCTTTTTGGATTTTCTTCAACTTCTCTACAGAGACTACCTACGACCTGCTGGAGGCGCCAGCCGTCTGGAACCTACGACCTGCAGGAGGCGCCTGCATCCAGACCATCTTCAGTCTTCAGGGAGTCGCCTAAGTCCCAGCTGCCGGGTCCCTACGGGCTCCTCCTGGGGGGACTCCGGCTTCCAGGGTGAATCTCCAAAAGTCCCAGTGGCTGGACTCCTAAGGGCTCCGCCCGGGGGAGTGCCGGTCTCCAGGGTGAAGACTCTTCAATCACCAGGGCCCAACGTCGTCCGTCCTTCCTCTGGGTACCGAGTCCTTGGTCGCATAGGACTCCACCGTAGTCCAGTATCACAGCTTGCTCCGAGTTCCCCGAACTGCCTCCCGGTTGGGATACCTGCTGTGGACTTCTACAGCACTCCATCCTTTGTTCCAACCGGTCCAAGGGTCCACGAACATAACATTAAATGTGCCACATGCTAACTTCATGGAGTGCCCCCTAGTCTTTCTACTATCCGAAAGAGTAAATAACCGATTCACATCTACCCGTTCTAGAGCTCTCATGATTTTAAACACCTCTATCATATCCCCCCTCAGTCGTCTCTTCTCCAAGCTGAAAAGTCCTAACCTCTTTAGTCTTTCCTCATAGGGGAGCTGTTCCATTCCCTTTATCATTTTGGTTGCCCTTCTCTGTACCTTCTCCATCGCAACTATATCTTTTTTGAGATGCGGAGACCAGAATTGTACACAGTATTCAAGGTGCGGTCTCACCATGGAGCGATACAGAGGCATTATGACATTTTCCGTTTTATTCACCATTCCCTTCCTAATAATTCCCAACATTCTGTTTGCTTTTTTGACTGCCGCAGCACACTGAACCGATGATTTCAATGTGTTATCCACTATGACACCTAGATCTCTTTCTTGGGTGGTAGCTCCTAATATGGAACCTAACATTCGGGCCGATTCAATAAAATGCGTGGGAGAGCCAGCACTCCGAGGTGAGCACCCGCTCTCCCGATGCGTGCCCAGGCCACTCTCCTGGGCACGCGATTCTCTGCAAATGAGGGCCCGTGGTAAAAAGGAGGCGCTAGGGACCCTAGCGCATCCATAGCGCCTCCTTATTGGCAGAAGCAGAGGCTGTCAGCGGGTTTGACAGCCGATGCTTAATTTTACCGGCATCGGTTGTCGAACCCGCTGACAGCCACAAGTTCGGAAAACGGATGCCAGCAAAATTGAGCATCCGTCTTCCAACCCGCGGGCTGCTGGCAGATTTTTTTTTTAAATTACTTTAATTTTGGGGGCCTCTGACTTAATATCGCTATGTTATTAAGTCGGAGGGTGTACCGAAAAGCAGTTTTTTCTGCTTTTCTGTACACTTGCCCGGTGCCGGCCGAAATTAACTTCTGCCTTTGGGCAGGCGTTAATTTCTGAGAGTAAAATGTGCGGCTTGGCTGCACATTTACTTTTTGTATCGCGCTGGTCTAACTAATAATTTCGGGGGGATTAGACGCACGTTTTCCACGCGCTATTACCCCTTACTGTATAAGGGGTAATAATAGCGCGTGGAAAACGCACGTCCAAATGGGAGCTAACGGTGCGCTCGGTGGCGAGGCAGAGCAGAAGACAGGACCAGCTGACCCTTGGCACTGGAGACTGCGGCGACTGCGGAGGCGGATGAAGAGACGAGAAGAAGAGCTGAGTCTTCACCCCTGGAAATCTGTGGACTTAGGTGGACCTTTGAGAGGTCAGGGTGACGGAGCAAGGGCTGACTGGAGCTTCGCCCTGGAAGCCCGCGGTCCCCCCGGGAGGAGCCCGCTGTGACTTAGGCGGGCCCTTGGAGACGGTAGTCTAGAAGGAGTCCTAGGTCGAGGGCCAAAGGGTCGTTGCTCACCAGTCCGAGGTCACACACCGAGGGATCACCACTTGCCAGTCCGAAGTCGTACACCAGAGAATCACCGTAAGCCAATCCAAACTCAGGAACCGGGAACACCAAGATGAAACAGGAACAGGAACCAAGGCTCAAGAACTCACCGAAGCAAGCAGACCTGACTAACCATGGAAGTTGCCAAGTCACTGGATGGGCAGAGGAAGCTTCCCCTGCTCAGGCTGATCAGGAACAGGTGAAGCTAGTTAAAGGGATTAGGTCCCTTTAAATCTAGAGAGGAGGCGCAGCCTCGCGCCTAAGGATGGCGGCGGTCATCTTGGATTTTCCCCCGCAGAGGAGAGACACCGCTGGACGCCATGAGGGGGGAGCAGGACAGCTCCCCCTGCAGCGGGCAGCACCGGAGGCCGCGCGGGAGCGGCGGCCCGAATCCGAGCCCTCCCCCGGGGCTCCCGCGGCGAAGGAACACCGTGGATAAAGTAGGGGGCTGCGGTCATGGTGTGCCACGGCCGCGGAACACTACACACAGTCCAGATGTATTCCACACATTACGAAAGGTGGAAAGAAGGCAAAACTATCATCGGCATGGTTAAAAGGGGAGGTGAAAGAAGCTATTTTAGCCAAAAGATCTTCATTCAAAAATTGGTAGAAAGATCCAACAGAAGAAAATAGGATAGAGCATAAACATTGGCAAGTTAAATGTAAGACATTGATAAGACAGGCTAAGAGAGAATTTGAAAAGAAGATGGCCGTAGAGGCAAAAACTCACAGTAAAAACTTTTTAAAATATATCCAAAGCAGAAAGCCTGTGAGGGAGTCAGTTGGACGGTTAGATGATCGAGGGGTTAAAGGGGCACTTAGAGAAGATAAGGCCATCGCGGAAATATTAAATGATTTCTTTGCTTCGGTGTTTACTGAAGAGGATGTTGGGGAGGTACCCGTAATGGAGAAGGTTTTCATGGGTAATGATTCAGATGGACTGAATCAAATCACGGTGAACCTAGAAGATGTGGTAGGCCTGATTGACAAACTGAAGAGTAGTAAATCACCTGGACTGGATGGTATACACCCCAGGGTTCTGAAGGAACTCAAAAATGAAATTTTGGACCTATTAGTAAAAATTTATAACCTTATTAAAATCATCCATTGTACCCGAAGACTGGAGGATGGCTAATGTAACCCCAATATTTAAAAAGGGCTCCAGGGGCGATCCGGGAAACTACAGACCGGTTAGCCTGACTTCAGTGCCAGGAAAAATAGTGGAAAGTGTTCTAAACATCAAAATCACAGAACATATAGAAAGACATGGTTTAATGGAACAAAGTCAGCATGGCTTTACCCAGGGCAAGTCTTGCCTCACAAATCCGCTTCACTTTTTTGAAGGAGTTAATAAACATGTGGATAAAGGTGAACCGGTAGATATAGTATACTTGGATTTTCAGAAGGCGTTTGACAAAGTTCCTCATGAGAGGCTTCTAGGAAAAGTAAAAAGTCATGGGATAGGTGACGATGTCCAGTGCGGCTCCAGCCGCACCAGAAGGCCCGACATCGGCGGCACCAGCCGCGGACTGAAGTCCCTCCCGCGGCCCAGAGGCCGCCCCTGGTAGCAGTCTTCACCGAGGCCGGTGCCGCGGACTTTTCAGTGTCCCATGCGGCACAGAGCCGCTGCCGATGTCACCCCCTCTTCGCGGCGAGAAGGCCGCATCCCCGGGCTCGAGTGGCGGCTGGAGCCGCCCCCGGGGCTGCCTGCAGCAGCTGGAGCCGCTGCCATCATCGGGCCTACTCCTCAGGCCCAGTCCTGCGTCTCTGGCGTCTGACATCGGTGCAGGCCGCTGTCCACGGTCCTGCACAAGCTCCTGCCTCTCCTTAGGCGCCGGCGCGCGTCTCTCTTCTGTATTTAAAGGGCCAGACACAGGAAGTGTGCTGGACCCACCTAAGATTGGACTTCCTGCTCCAGCCCTATAAAAGGGCTGATCCGTCATTCAGTCTTCGCCTTGCATCCGAGTTACTTCACTCTGGAGGCTCCTGCCTGCCAGAGCTCCATCAGGTCTTCTTCATGGAGCTCCTCTTCGTTTCGTCTTCATGTCAAGTCAAGTCACGTCAAGTCTTCGTGCCTGAGGTCCTCGTCCAGGTGTCCTGGTGTTTCATCTCCTGGTGTTTTGCCTCCTGGTGTCCTGCCCTTCTTGGTGTCACGTCAGCGCTCCTGAGCCTTCTGGTCCTGTAGGCCGGTAGTCCCTCGGATAATGTCTTTCCCGAGCGGGGACTAGCCTGCAGGTGGACTGGTGTTCTGTGCTCCCGAGCCATCATATCCTTCCAATCTTTGTGGAGCTCCTGGCGACTTATGGCTCTGTCGTTGGAAGTTCTGCCTCGGCTGGATTCTTCCCTGCGCTCATCCCGTTCTCAGCGTGGTCCATGACCAGCCTCCTCGGGCTGTGTAGGGTGCACAGTGGGACAGGGAGGTCCGCGACCTGCCCATTGGGTCCTCCTGTGAAGTGGGCTGAGTAGGGCGCCCTGAGAGACAGTGCCAATGTTTTCCTCCCTACTTCACGTCTCATCTGGTCAAGTTCAGCGTCATGTTCCTGATGTCGTCGCATCGACCATTGGTCCATGATGTCTTCACATCAGCCCTGGTGTCAAGACTTCTATAGTCCTGGTGTTACGTCTTCATTTCAGTGTCATGTTCCTGATGTCGTCGCATCGACCACTGGTCCGTGATGTCTTCTCATCAGCCCTGGTTTCGTGACTTCTACAACCCTCTTCTGTGATGCCATTGCATCAACCTCGATGTCATGTCTTCATGTCAAGGCTCGTCTGCCCTCATCCTCAGGCCGGGCCTGCTGCTCCATGCCGTTCCAAGCGGCAGGTCCGAAAGGGCTCGGAATGGTCGGAGAACCATTCACATTCCAACATCATCCTGTTGTTGGCCTTGGGAGCTTGCAGACCTGGCAGAGGGTAAGACCGTCAGCCATAGTGGAACACGCCGTCAACCCTCGGTTCAGTTCTAGATCTGTCTGGGGTCGGGCTGAGGCCCAAGGGCAGACTAAACAACCCGTTACGTAAGACTGCATAACTGAAGTGAAATACGGAATTTAGCTGCTTGTCAGACAAAGCTCAGGTGCCACATGAGGATAAGATCCTTGTATCCATATATCCTGAGATCTAGATTACGTGTGCCTTAAACCTGGTATCCGTGTGCACTGAAACTTAGATTTTGTGTGCTTTATATCCATGTGCACTGAAACTTAGATTTTGTGTGCCGTGTATTCATGAAGAGACAGCTGAACACGGGGCATTGAGGCCAAAGAAACCAACCAAGCTCTTCCTCTTCTCTCCATCCAGGAAGCTAGACTCTTCCCCCTATCCTCTTCCCCGCATTCTATAACCCACTCAGTCCCCTATCCTATACTCATCCTCCAGACCTCCCTCCTTTTCCCCACCCTCTGCCCACTATCCCTTTGAGCCCCTCTCTCACTCCCTTACCCTTTGCCCAACATCCTCTGACCCCATTTCTCCCCTCCTTCACTTCCCAGTATCATCCTGATGCCCTCTCCCTTCCCCTCCCCGGAGCAGTCCAGATCCCTCTCACCCTACGGGCAGCGGTGCAGCTCTCTAAGCCTGCACGCACCATGAAGATAGAAAGAGGGGGTGGTTCTTGCTCGTTTTGCCTGGCGGCGGAAGTGATAACGGCTGGAGGAGGTGGCAGCTGTACCCAGTGTGAATGTGCCTGTGCCCTGCCACCTGCTGTGGGGCTGAGTTGGCAGGGGCCTCTGCTTGGTCACATGAAATAAGCAATGCTGACTCTGACACACAGATGCTACCTGCAGAAAGCTGGTCAGGCTGGAGTCCCTGTGGCTGACCCTGCTCTGACCCCTATGTACTTACTGTATGTATCCTGAGAATTAAAATCGTTGTATCTTGAGCCTGACTTCTGTAGTGACGTAGCCCTTCTTGTCTGTTAAGAATAAAGCTGAGTTTGAAACCAGCCTAGATCTGCCTCCCTTGCCTTGCAAAGCCCTAGCCTGACACCTTGGATCTATGGCAAAATTGGGCAGATTAGATGAACCTTACTTAGTTGCCATCAAATTCTGTTTCTACGAACAGGTTTCCTGCAGTTACCCGGGAAGCCCACTGGAGCTGGCATTACTGCAAGCATAGAGATGGCCACTGTGGGGCGCTAGAGGACATAGCGTTGAGACAAGACCATGGACCTGTAGGTCAAGCTGCACAATTGAAGCAGCACTGCCTTCTACTTCCTCCTGTAAATCTAAGGTGTGCTCAGCTATGCATACACGTTAAGGCACTGTTGGGTGCACACTTTACTCCCACACAAATTAGCACTCCTCCATGCAAATCCCATTTTAATTGAGGCATTCGCTATTACTCCCCAGTGCAGAGTGGGGCGTAGGCTTTATTCATGAAGACATGGATATTTCAATAGGCCTATGCTCTATCGCAGTGGTCCCCCACCCTGTCCTGGGGGCCCACCAGCCAGTCGGGTTTTCAGGATATCCACAATGAATATGCATGAGAGAAAATTTGCATGCACTGCCTCCATAACATGCAAATTTTCTCTCATGCATATTCATTGTGGATATCTTGAAAAGCCGACTGGCTGGTGGGCCCCCAGGACAGGGTTGGGGACCACTGCTCTATCATGATTATACTCTAGGGCAGGAGACTAATGGCAATTTCTTGGAACTAACTATGATGGTTAAGAAATCTTGGTTAAGAGGCTGAATGTTTATAAACTGTTTTTTCATGATTCATGTCACGTGACGCCTCAGCGATACCCCTAACTCCCACTCAGGGTAACCCTGTGGCCACTCAGAGGGTCCTGCCAAGCACGGCCCAGGCCTGCCTGCAACTCCTCATGTGCTCCTACACTGGCAACCTCCCACCCGCCAACTGGGTTTCTGCTTGCCCCTAGGCAAGCTCCAGGCCCACAAGCCATCCCCAGGTGGTTTCTAGGGCCACTGAGACCCCACTCAACCCAAGGGTCACAGAGTTCCTACAAATACACCCACAGACCAGATACACACAATACCAGGATCATTCATCAGTCCAAGACAGGCAGAGCTAATTAGTTTATTAACAAAACGGATAAAAGATTTAATATGCAAACAGGAACGCATAAAAAAAAACAACAAGGATTAAACAGTAGAAACTAACTCAAAACTAGTGCCTGGGGAGGTCAGGAAAAAGGCTGTGCACAGCAGCCGAACAGGACCTCAGCACAGAGATCTGCTCCCTCGGTTCTCCCAGCCCAGACTGGAGAGTTCCAGAACCTGCAGGGCGCGTTCTCTGTCTGCAGGGCCAATCAGTGCACACAGTGCTGATAGTGAGCTTTCTGGCCAATGGCACTGCAGGGAGTTTCCGTGTTACATGCACTCAGGCCTACTGGGATGTGTGTGCTGATCAAGCCACCTTCTGAGTCATGGCAACATCCAAAGTGCCTCCTTGAACTCAGTGCAGAGGTCAAACAGCACCTGCGTGCAGGCCAGCGCACAGGAAATGAGCTCTCTGGGGGAAAGGATCGCAGAGCAGAGCAATAAACCACAAAGCATGTAAAACCCCTGTCTTGCCACAAATCATTTTATTGTAAATGGATTCATTGTTGTAAGCTTGCCCTGAACATTTATCTGTAAATGTAGAGGCGGTTTTAAATAAAAGATGATGCTGATGTTTTCTTAATGCTGGAAATTTAACTTCTGGTCAGAGGTGGAGTAAAGTTTCCGGGGGTTGAACCTGCAGTGAGCGATCCAGGTGTCCTGTACTCGATTTGTGTGCATAAAACAGGAGTTATCTGCAGAGAACATGCTTTGTGCACACATCATGTTTTATGCTCACAAATCATGTTTTGTGCCTGCCAGTCATTTTCTTATGCACACATTTTTTGGGTTAAGCGTGCTTTTTTTTTACCTCCCAGTGCATCAGCGTGCCATTAGCATCAGGAGTTAACTCTTTTTTCAGTGTGTGAGTAAAGAAGATGTGTGTGCAAATTTTATTTTACTAGCTTCTGATTACTCAGGGCGCCAGATAGCCGGATAAATCCTGATAAATCCTGCTGCCGTCTACCAGATAAATCCCCCACTTAGTCGGATAAGTACTCTTTCTCTCCGACAATGTTTCAAGGGACGCTCCCTCCCCCGTCTTCCCAAAATAAAATGCGTGTTTGGCCTGTGCTGAATGCACGTTTCACAGTCAATGTGCTTTTTGGGTGAGCTGAATGCTTGTAGACAGAGACTGAACTAGGGTCGCAGCATTCCCAGCTTGGCCCAACACGCCAGTCCAATCCTGGTGCTGCCCTGTGCACGCAGCAAACTGTAATTTTGGTTTTCTTTGGGAAGTCAATGGGAGGATGAGAAATGCAAACCCCCGGGTCCGCCGAGGGGAGATCAGGACTGGGTCGGCCAAACTTCTGAACCACCTGGAGAACTGGGAGCTTTGCCTGGGGGGGGGGGGGGGGGGGGGGGGAGGGGCAGTGCCCGGTCAGGCTTCGGGAGCGAGATTCTGAAATTGTGCTTTATTTAGTGTCTTTGCTCGTTGTTGTATGCCGCCGTGAGTTCACTGGAGACAGGCGGAATAGGAACAGGAAAAAAATAATAAACCAGCACGGCAGATTCAGCAGCGCGCTTCCTGTTGCTAGGTTAGGCCAGCCAGGGGCTAATACCTCTCATCCAAGTTCTTGGTACCCGTGCAACTTCTCCTCTTCCCCTCCCCTCCCCTCCCCCCCAACCAATAAATAAAATAAAATGATTCGTGCCTGCTAATGCACCGTGCCCAGGGGGGGGAAGCCTCATGCATTTCCATTAGATAACGGGGCGCTCCGTGGAGTCCCTGGAAATGGGTCAGAGCATCCTGGAGGGGTGGGTGCCGTGGCCACTGCCACTGGCGGGGCAGCTTACACGAGGCGTCTGGCATCGGTCCTGACACTTGGGCCCCTGGGCGCAATGGGAAAGATCCACGGGAAAGGCGAGGAGCCAGGGACGAAACCTTGCAGCAATCCGGCCCGGCACCTGAACAGCAAGGGCAGGCACTCGGGCTGTTCCGCGTACTCCCATGAAACCTGTTGCCGAAGGCCGATGGAAGCAAATCCTCGAATACAGTCCCTGCAGCGAGCCTGCTAGCCCAGGCCATGTCAGCCTGTCAGAATGCCAGCTTGTCGCTTTCATTGAATTGAATTTTCATAGTGTCCTTTTTTTTTATATTTAACTAGCCGTTAAGCCCGTAACAACGGGCTACATTAAAAAAAAAAAATTTCGGGTCCATTTCCTTCCCCCTCATTCTCTCTCCCCCCTCATTCTCCCTTTCCCCCTTCCTCTCATTCTCCCTTCCACCCTCCTCCCTCATTCTCCCTCTTCTCCCTTCCACCTCCCCTCATTCTCGCTTCCCCCTCCACTCCTTTTCCCTCCCCCTCATTCGCCCTTCCCCCTTCCCACCTCTCCCTTCCACTTCCCCCTCCCCCATTCTCTCTTCCCACCTCTCCCATTCTCCCTTCCCACCTCTCCCTTCCACTTCTATTCTCACCTCACTCTCTCTTCCCTCCCCCTCCCCTCCCCTCAGTCACTCCCCTCCTCTCCCAGCTCATTCACAACCCCTTTGGATGGTGCGCGCACGCCGCTGCTGCGAATCCTGGTCCTCGCCACCGCCGGTCCGGGTCCTCGCCACCGCCGGTCCGGGTCCTCGCCACCGGTCCGGGTCCTCGCCACCGCCGGTCCGGGTCCTCGCCGCCGGTCCGGGTCCTCGCCGCCGCCGGTCCGGGTCCGGGTCCTCACTGCCGCCGCTGCCGCTACCGCTACGGGTTCTCCCAGCGCCACTGGCCGACGTGCTCGCATGCGCAGTAGAGCTGCTCTCTACTGCGCATTTGCGGCACGTCGGTCCCATCCCATTTATATGGTAGATTAGATGATGCAATACAAACGAAGGACAACATCCTTCAAATCAGATAAATAAATGTGCAACTCGTCATCATTTTGTTCTAAACACAAACTGCCCTAATAGTCAAACATATACACGAGATACACATTCTCTCGTCTCACACGCACATACACCTCAGTGGAATAACAATGTATATATATATTTAGGTCCAATTTACAGCGAATAATGATTCCCGAGCCGGCGTGGGTGGCCATTCATCAGGCCTGCTGATAATCCTCTGAGAAAATCTGACATCTAACCTCTCCAACTGCAGCCAATCAATCCGGCAATACCGTACAGGAGAGTTTTCATTTAACCAGTATTTCAGAGTACAAAATTTTGCAAGTAAAATTGCAAATTTTGGAAACCTTTTAGACAGTGACATTGCCCGGGAGAGTGAGACTAATAATATTTCACCCTGGAAGGATGGTTTGCTTGACTTATCCTGATCTAGCTAGTCTATCATCCCAAACGTTATATAACTCGGGCAACAACAAAGTTATGCATTAAGGGACCATGCACAATCCGACACTCTTAAGCATTTGTCTGCGCTGAATTTTCGATTTCTGTTCTGCCTCTGTGTGACTGGACAAGCGCCGCAAAGCGGATTACAGTAATCTGCAGGCCGCGGATCAAAACGGGGTCACGGCTGAACTGATGGGGGCTGAGGGGTTGCAGGGTGCAGGGACATTAAAGGCTGAAGGTCCAGGCATGTCGCTGGGGGCAGCCTTGGGAAACCATGCATGTGCTTGGGTAACGTGACACGGAAATGAAAGCAGAGGCCGGCCCACGGGGCAGACCTGTAGAGTCCGTGGCCTTGCTGGCTGAAGAGCCGCGGTTTCACCCGGCAGCTGAATGCCACGTAGCGGTCGGGGGGGGGGGGGGGAGGTAGAGTCCTTACACCGTCGGGTGCCGCTTCCCTGAAAGCCCCTGCGTCTGTTAATGTCGCTGCCGTCAGACACGGATCCCAGATGCACCTGCAGAATCCTTTTTTTTTTTTTTTTTTTTTTGTGGCTCGCCGGCAGACGTCGAAGTGAAACAGGAGTTCGGGGAAACGTTCATTTTTTATTGGGGGATCTTGCCATCCCGGATGTCCCCCCTGAAAGCACGGCTCCGGCGGACGGACGGCCGCTGATAACGAAGCGAACGTGCTACGCCGAAGTCCCCGGAGGCTGCGCGGGTGGGGCCCACCCACCCCCTGTCGCTCCCTGTGCCGAGTAAACACGCGAGACAGCTGCTGGGCAGACGTGCAGGTGCACAGGTGCCCGGCCCGAGGCCGAGATGAAAAGATAACGCATCAGCATCCCTTCACCATTCAGCCCCCATATCCCTTGACAAACTGCCCTCGACCTTAGGGGCTTAGGGCCGACCTCTGGAGAGATAAGCTGGGGCCGATAAAAGAGGCCCCCACAGCAGCCCAGGCCTCCAGGAAATCAAACACAGGATTTCTGAGCTGCAGCTGGGCCCCGCTGGTAGCAGGAGCCTCCCTTAGCAAACAGAAGCATGTGAGTGGCTTGCAACCAGCTGGGCCCGGCGGGGAAAACCAGTTCATTATTCCTGGGCAGATGAAAAGAGCCCCTTCCCGCTGTAAACTGAAGAAGCAGATAAGAGGGCTGTCCACGCCCCTCTGCGGCACCAGCTGCGATGTGGACAG
This sequence comes from Rhinatrema bivittatum, assembly GCF_901001135.1. Taxonomy (NCBI): domain Eukaryota; kingdom Metazoa; phylum Chordata; class Amphibia; order Gymnophiona; family Rhinatrematidae; genus Rhinatrema; species Rhinatrema bivittatum. The sequence goes on from NW_021821234.1 coordinate 87,457, forward strand.
TAACTGTGAACAGACCGGGAGGCTCCAAAGGGCCTGAAGGCCTATTCCTGGAACCCCGTCAGATTTTTGTTTCCAACAGAGCTGACAGATTCACGGCTCTGCCTGGCTCCCAACTCTCCAAGGCCTTTTTCCTCTTCTTGCCCGCATCGCGGTTTTCCTCTCCCGCCTCGGCTGAGGACGCTTTCACTGACGGCCTGATCCAGTCCTGCTTTTCTCAAAGAGATCAGAACCACAAGTCTACGGGTGCCACAGGGCAAAAGCCAGGGCCGGATTAGCCTGTTCCTTCGGACATGGAACTAGTTGGCAACTCCGTGGCACCGCCCGGCCCAGGTTTTACTCTGCTCAGTGTCCCAGGGCCTGTCCCCACTCTCATTAGGCGCAGCTTTTATAGAACAGGAAGCCCTGGCGACGGGAATCGCAGAACCAGCACGGACCCACCGGCCCCGATCAGCCAAGGCCACACAGACTCCAAAATGCAATGGCTTTGCTTGGGCCTGCATTTTTTCTGCCTGAAGAAGAATTTGACGGGAGACGAAGGGCTGGATTAAGAAGAGAACGGCAGGAGAAGGAGAGCAGCGGTGCCTCGGCCCGCATCCCCCTCTTCCTCTCTGCCGCCCGGTACAACTGCCGCTTTGACCCGTTCGGCTGCACAGAGTCCTATTCGGTTCAGAACAGGGCGGTCGAGTGAGAGGTGGAGGATGCGGCTGACGCATTCCTGCCTTCCTCCTCCTGCCACTGATCAGCTGCTGCCTATCCAGCCTGGCCCCCGCGTTTCCCCTCGGTGATTCTGCAGGAAGGGGCCGGATTTCGGTCGGGCCATGGCTCGCCTTGCTCCAGTGCCTGCGAATAGGAGCAGAGTGGCTCTTCCTTGCTCTGCTCTGTGCTGTCTGTTTCAGGCTTACCTCCCTCCTCTCCTGTTCCCTGCAACTGCTTGGGAGGGGAGGGACTGGAGCAGGAAGCAGAGGTCTCTGGTCTCTACTACCCGAGTCATGGGGCAGAGCCCTATATGCTCCCCAGCCCTGTTATTCAAGGCCTGGGGTTGCTGTCCCCTGATAGGGAAATGGTACAGCAAGGCAGTGGTCAGAGCCAGAGGAACGATGGGGTGCACAGAAGAGGCATAACCAGTAGGATAATGATGCAACCTCAGCTGGAATATTTTGTCCATTTCTGGAAATCTTAATTCCAAAAGGATACATATAATGCAGAATTTGCATCAAAAATCATGCGATGAAACATAAAGAACCTAAGTGGAAGGAAGGCAAAATGAATGCCAGCATGATTAAAAGGCGAGATGAAAGAGGCTATTTTAACCAAAAGAACTTCTTTCAAAAATAGGATAAAGCACAAGCATTGGCAAGATAAATGTAAGACAGTGATAAAACAGGCTAAGAGAGAATTTGAAAAGTAGATGGCCTTAAAGGCAAAAACTCATAATAAAAACTTTAAAAAATATATCCAAAGCAGAAAGCCTGTGAGGGAATCACTTGGACCATTAGGTGATCGAGGGGTTAAAGGCCATGGTGGAAAGATTGAATGAGTTCTTTCCTTCGGTGTTTACTGAAGAGGATGCTGGGAAATACCTGTGCTGGAAACTATTTTTAATGGTGATGATTCAGAAGCGCTGATGCAAATCACTGTGAAGCTGGAAGACGTAATAAGGCAGATTGACAAACTAAAGAATAGCAAATCGCCCAGACCAGATGGCATACACCCCAGAGTTCTGAAAGAACTAAAAAATTAAATTGTTACTAGAAATGTGTAACCTATTGTTGGGATTGTCTGCCATGCCTGAAGACTGGAAGGGAGCCAATGTAACCTCGATCTTTAAAAAGAGCTCCAGTTGTGATGTGGAAAACTATAGACTGGTGAGGCTGACTTTAGTGCCAGGAAAAATCGTGGAAACTATTCCAAAAGCACAAAATCACAGAACATATAGAAAGATATGTTTTAATGGAACCCAGTCAGCATGGATTTACCCAAGGGAAATTTTGCCTCGCGAAAGGGATAGTGGGCAGAGGGTGGGGAAAAGGAGGGAGGTAGGCAGGGAGAGATGAGGTAGGCTAGGAGAGTTGAGGTAGGCAGGGAGAACTCAGAGAGACGAGGCAGGCAGGCAAGGCTGGAACAGGAACACTGGATCAAGCGGGCAGGAACAGGGATGCACGATGCAGCAACTCAACACTGCTCAGGTTGCAGGCGACCCATTGCACGGCCATTGCACGGCCAAGTGATGTCATTGGGCTGCACCGGGAAGAGCGGTTCCCGCCACAGGGCCTAGATAGGCTGCATGCGCGCACCTAGAGGGGGAACCCCAGAAGGAAGGTGGCGGTGGCGGTGCCGTCCCAGCTGCGGGCCAGGCTGCGGCGTCGGATGAGTGTGCAGGCTGGTGGGGGCAGCCCGCGAGCTGGCGTACATAACAGCACCGAAGCCTGCAGGATTCGGGGCCCCTTTGTGTTCTTGTGGGTTTGCCACACCGCACACGCCATGACACGGAACAAACAGTGGTGTATACGAAACAAATGGAATTGAATGGAATTTTTACCCCTATTCATCGCATTCCGCATAATTCTGCATTCAGAATTGATAAGCGTTGGGCTGCAGATATGTGGGCTCTGCTGTATACAGTTTGACTATACATTTCCTTTTTAAATAGGGAAAAATCATTGCACAAGGAAGGAAAATGTTCCAATTAGTAATTAAATATTCAAAAGCATGTTATTAAATCTAGTGAATTATTTATAGCTAATGCAATCGTTACATCTCTTTAGATAGCCTTTAAATAATATTTCTGGTTGAGGGGGTGGGGGAATAAGCATGGAGATCGCGTCATGTGCTGTTGAAATGCAAATCCTCGAGAAAAGCCGACCTGACGCGTCCACAGTCAATGAGCGTTAAGTGCCTCGGTGCAGATGCTGAACGCAGATATCAGATGCTCGTCTTATGGGAGTAATAGCCCCAGATCTAGAGCCAGATCCCGGAGGAGGCCCACCTGGAGGCAGGGGTAGTCCCGGAGAACCACGACAGGGATGTACTTGTGCCGGGCTGCAATCTATTCAGGGAGGACAGGACAGGAGGAAAAGAGGGGAGAGGTGGCGCTGTTTGGGGGTTAGTTTCTGGGGGGGGTATAGCAACTTCTCTTCAGAGTTAACAGGAAGAGCAGGAGATGCGTGGGGGCTCCCCCTGTACTCGGATGGGTCATAGAGAGCTCTAGTTGTTTGATGTCGTCCTTGGTTTTTTGCCTGACGAGATGGCTGCTTTACGTTCCCGCACACGGTTCTTCGCAGTTATGCAGATGGGTGACTGCTCTGCGCTTCTGCCAGGCTCGATCAAATTCACGGAATTGTTGCTTCAGGAAGGCCCTTGTGGAACCGATGGGGAGTTTCCAGGGCGTCTGGTTGGCCTGGTTTTAGCAGGGCTGGGGCGCTAATAACCAGGGTGGATTCCGTCTTCCATCGCTGGACTAAGGCTTCGGGTGGGTCGGAAGGCGATGGTGTTTCTGCTATGCTGGGCAGGTTGTTTTATGCTGTCACTTGTGATGGAGGAAAGATTCCTGGATGGTGGTTTCAGTGGGGGGAGGGGAGGTAAGCTGAGTTTGTTTTGAGATAGGTATAGCTGCTGGGACCAGGTACTGATTTGACCATGATACTGGGTCCACTGTTATCATACTGGAGCCATTACTAAAGTTTGCAGAATGAAAGATTTAAGTGGAGGGAGTGACCACGTTTGTGCGTGGGAACCTTGATTACCTGCGTGAGACCAAGATCCCCCGTGTTGCGTCGGAAAGTAGACGTGATGCCAATAGGAGGATTCTCTGAGTGATAGGACTATCAGCTTGTGACGAAGTGGCTATGCGACGGCGGGGGGGGGGATTGGGATTGTGAGAGTTTGAGAAACGAGCGATTGTCGGGTGGAAATGTTACGACTTGCCTATTTGCGAGGACGTGAGTAGCCAAAGATGATAGCCACGCCTCCTCCAAGGCCCATCGTGAAAGGGCGTGCGGTGCATAAGAGAGCCAGGCGGGCAGAGCTGAGCCAGGAAGACCTTGCCACCACCCTCTTCGGTCCAGGCCTCCATCGGGCGGAGGATGTGCAGCATGTACTCTTCAACGAGGTCTAGGATGTGGTGAGATTTATTCTTTGCTGAGCGAGCATTAAGGAGTCCCAAGACACAGTGGGGGTAGGGAGTTCCGCCCATCTTTGGTGTAATCATGGTGTGTGGTCATGTGACTGGGTGGA